>NC_134402.1:357842605-358142605 GCF_038048845.1 Mixophyes fleayi
ATTCCCACCCCGCATAAAGATTTCAGATTTGGACTAGCTCTGGCCTGGTGGTTTTTGGTTGTAATACTTTTAACGGAACCTTTTTTTGCTCCCTCTTGTTACTCAGAGCAATATAATAAAAATGTTCATCACACAGAATTACCATATGTAATAAAGATCTGTCCAATGTCTCATAACTCTCATGATTAACGTAAGACATAAATGGGTTTATACTTAACAGTACTTTAGTTGATAATTCAAAAACGTTGCTTTATTGTAGGGATTGCACTAAACTGGTAGGAAATTGGAATTTGATGTGACTTTTCAAAATTTCCCACCTCTGTACACACCTAAGCCCACTTCTAGGTTGTGGGTGTATTGTCTTATGGTAAGGCAAGGCATGCAACCTTTGCACTGGTGCAAAATCACGGTGGTCTGTAGTGTGCATCAGGATCCATTCATTAGTATACTCCTGTGAACAAAGGATGAATCAGTGGTTGGTCACAGGTATACCTGTCTCTATATTCTATGTGTGACCTATAAGTAGTAATGGTAATTAATGGTCGGGACATGGTATTGGAGAGGGGCTATTTGTCATGACCTCGTCCTTAGGGACATCTAACAGTGTAAGATATCCCTGTTTGAGCACAATTGTGTTAATTATTGTGTTGGTTATTGCATCCTCCTTATGTTTGAGTATGTAGTAACTTGTCTAGAGATATCCAAACTTGGGTCTTAACATGGCTGAAGTGCACTAGTAGAAAAGAAAACTCTCAAAAAGTAGTGATATTGTATTTATTTTAGTCGCAACATCTACCAGAGGCATAATGGCCAGTGAATTCAAGGTAAAAAAGTGAGACAGAAAATATTCATGTATTGGAAACCTATAGCAATGTAATAAACAGTGGGCTTGAGTAATAATGGAGAACAAAACATAGAAAATAGTAACATTGCACCTGGGCAACACCATGTTGCATTGGAGGGGGAGGTAAATTTTAAATGTGGGGACAGATTTATATGGGGGAATTCAATTGACTGCAGGTTTTTTTTTTCTGCGTGGTTAAAAAAAAAAAATACCTGCGCAGATTTTGAACTACTGGCGTGACCGTTTTTAGCTACCACCAGGTAAAAAATCATGCAATTCAATTTTAAAACAGTTAAGCCAGCCCCCGCACGTTAATCATTGGAGCTTGCAAATTTTTTGGGGAGTGAAGGAGAGGGTTTAACGCGGTCATCTATAATAAAAAAAAAATGCATTGGCATACATTTGGATTGCATTACACAACTTCTCTATTTTATAATATCAGTACTTTTTTTTACTATATATTTTTTTTTACTTTTTTTTTACTATACAATCATCTATACAATGAAAAAACACATTACTACATACATATTTGTACATATAACATACATAAATATATTATCTAGTGATTAGTGTGTTTATTATTTTTATGAATCTTTTTTTACATGCTTTTTGTAAAAGAAATCACCTTTTTCATGTTATGCATTATTGATAAACATAATTTATCTTTTTTCTCACATTATTACATGATTTCAAATAGTTTTCTTATGTTTTTCATTTTTTGCACAGCCATGAGAGGTGCGAGATAAAACTGGAGATTTGACAGTTTACCGCGCCGCGTTAAAAAACAATTGAATAGCTATCAACGCTTCTCCCTCCCTCCTTATACTTTCAATGGATCTTCTACTTGTCCGCGATAGGACCGTTTGTGCAAAAAAAAAAGGTGCATTAAAAATGTAATTGAATATCGGGTAAAGTTAACCTGCTCTAAAATAAGTGAAAACCGCGTTAAAATGACTTAACACGGTGTAAAAAAAAATGCGGTCAATTGAATTCTCCCCATAGTTGGGATAGGGCCCTAGACCAACTTTAAATTTCAAGGTAAAAATAAAAAAAAAAAAAAAAAAAAAAGTGTTTGTGTTCTACATGAAGAAACAGCCAGTATTTTTCTTATGTGCAAAATAATAAACTAATTTGCACCCCTTGCATTGTAACATGGTTTGTCCAGGAGCAAACTTCCTCCTTTTTTTTTTCTTTGGTCACCTTAATGGCTCAGGCCCAGTAAGTCTAGCAACAGAAATAGGGGCCTATCAAAAGTCTTTTAAACATGCCCAGGAGCAAAGTATTTAAATTGCTGGCCAGGCTGATGCTTGATGAGCCATGATCCATGGGCGAGGAATGACATTACTTGGTCACTATGAACCACAAAACACTGCAGACACGCAATGCTTCTTTATGTGCAGTTGTCCATCAGTTGTCCGCCAAGCATATTTCAATTTCACATTTCCTATTTCACAGTCTATTGAAAACACCCCTGAAAAATAAAGGTTGCAGGTTAACAGATGATCCAAAAAATGTGCAGGGTGGAAACCATAAGACCATCAGATAACAGAGCCGCTTTAGGACCACTGCCTGCGTTTAAACTTTTCAAGTTTTTTTCTTAAAATACTGCTATGTTGTATCGTTGCTTCGATATTTAATCCAGCAAGAAAGTGAGGGGAAAGAAGGTGGAGAATTGTTGATTTGTGCAATCATGTGGAATCCTTTAGGAACAACGGCATACATATACTATGTCAACAAATATTGTTATAATTTACTTACCACAGGTTCCAAATGAAACACAGATCCAAGTAATGCAAAGGTAAGATATTTCTTATCTATGCCTATGTCTGAACCATGAGTTTCATAGCTGCCCTTGTAAGCTGCATGATGTATAAAGATAAATGATCCCTAAGCCCGCAGGAAAGGATCCCTTTCGAGTCAGCTGATAAAGTGGTGAATGACGGATTGGGGGGAGTATTTATTTTAAATAAAGGATTTAAAGCATAGGGTTGATTTTTTTTGTGGTGGGAGGGTTTTTTACAGCCCCAATTCTGCTAGGTAATGCAGTTCCTTGCTGATTAGGCTGAGTTAGTGTCCCACTATAACCTGGGGGACCCCATGGTTTTCTGCTATTTATTTATATAAATCTCTCTTTTCTTTTTTAACACTGCAAAGATCAGCATCAGCAGCACAGATATTAGCTCCAGGGGTAGAGAACTCACAAGACATATGCCTTCTGACAGACATATCTGCGGCAGTGTTCATCTCTATGTATTTAGCGATAACATGAACACATAAGCACCCTTCAAATAATGTACACATGACAATTTTTTGCTTATACTATCAGGGTGGCAAAGTAGCTCATAACACAAACTTTCACACACTTTCTTGTAACCCTAATGCTAAGTCACCCTAGTCACCGGTCAACTTGTTCAGCATCAGACACTGCATAATGAACAACTCTTAAATACTTTACACTCCTCCCACAGCCCTAGCTTATTAGACAGGTAGCATCCCCACCTGGTCTTTATAGTGGAGTTATCTTCAGGTGCTCTGCTTGATTAGTCTCACTGCATACACAGCCTGCTAGCTGCTGTTAGCTGTGGAAAAATACCTCTAAACCACTTAAAAATATGCAAGTTAAATCACACTCTCTACTATTATTTTGCCACACATATGTCCTCCATCTGTATATCATTAAACTCGGTGCACTGCTTTACAAATATGTAACTCTACCTTCTCCTTCAGACCATTAGCTGAATACATAACTCTTCTCTTAGAGGCTTGTAACAAACAGCTCTCTTTGTCACAAGACCCTTACTGTACTCTCCTTCCACTTCTTCTCCCTTTCCACCTCATGTTCCATACCTATCTAACAGCAAGAAGACGGAAACCGAAAAAACTTTTTAAAAAGTTGTATGTATGCACAGTACAAAAATACATATTTTACAGGAAAAAATGTGTCTTTTTGAATAAGCCTCTACATTTATATTGAAGCATGTTATATTAAAGGCACTAGTGCACCCTCTTCTGCAGCTAGTGCATTATTGACTGGTAATACTGATCATTGGATTAGTATTACCATTAGTAGCTTATTATAAAACAGGCTGTGTGAATGTACCATTCTTGTACATATATATGTCAGAAGGGAAAGATACAGTTGCTAAAATGGCTGCTGGTGTACTTGTGATCTAGCAGTGATTTCAGTAATTTAGAGCTTAAGTGTTCAGCATTTCATTTACCTTATACATCAGTTATAAAACACAAAAATAAGCACTACAGGTAAAACACTTCTAACGTATATAACCTCTGCCCAGAGGGCTTTCGTTAAAAGGAGTCCAGGATCTAGATTCTGGTTACACTGCTTTATCTTGGTAGTTAACCATACTCCTAAGATTAATGCTTCAGTAAAGTCATCAATATAACTCAAGGGTGTATGACCCCTGGTTCCGCCAAATGGCTTTTATTTGGAGAAATGCCCATCTGTGACAGGATAAAATACTGCTGCTATGGTAACTTGAATTGGCAAAACGACAAGTAGCAATAAAAATGATAATGAATATGCTATAACTCATTACGTCTTTTATTTAATCAGATTTTGTATACTTGGCCCTACAGACAAAATTATCTTTTGTTAATATTAAAGCTGTGGAGGGAAGGAAGGCGCCAGTTTAACACTTATTCTGCCAGAATATTTTCAGCATTTGGTGGCTGTAATGAGATAATACAATATTTTGCGAGATTTGAAAACTTTTCTAAAATTACTCACTCTGAATGATATTTATTCATTACTGTAAAACTTATTTTCTCTTACCCAGCCGTGATCCTGTCATGAGCGGTAATTTGGATGTAGGATGAAGTCCCAATTTTTCTATAATCTCATATTCTGTTCTGCTGCCAAGGCTAAATGAATAAATCCACCATATGTAATGAGAACTAATTACACTGTGTTATTTGCAAAGTCAACCTACCATATCCAGCACATCCCCCAGATGTTCAATCGGATTGAGACCAAGTCAACACCTTGAACACTTTGTCATGTTCCTCAAACCATTCCTGAACAATTTTTGCAGTGTGATAGGGCGCATTATCCTGGTAAAAGAGGCAGTTGCCATCAGGGAATACAACTGCCATGAAGGGGTGTACTTGGTCTGCAACAATGTTTAGGTAGTCAAAGTAACATCCACATGAATGTCATGAATGGCAGGTTTTCCCAGCAGAACATTTCCCAGAGCCTCACACTGCCTCCGCAGACTTGCCTTCTTCCGAGTGCATCCCGGTGCCATCTTTTCCCCAGGTAAACAACGCACATGCACCCAGCCTTCCACATAATAGAACAGAAAACATGATTCGTCCACCTTCTTCCATTCCTCCATGATCCAATTCTGGAGCTTATGTGCCCTTTGTAGATGCTCTCGGTGGTGGACAGGGTTTGGCATGGGCTCTCTGACCGGTCTGAGACTACGCAGTCCCATACACAGTAAGCTGCGATGCACTGTGTGTTCTGACATGTTTACTGTCACAGCCAGCATTAACTTTTTCAGCAATTTGTGCTAAAGTAGGTCTTCTGTGGGATTGGACCAGACAGGCTAGCCTTTCACTCCCCACGCGCATTAATGAGCTTTGGGTGTCCATGACCCTGTCGCCGGTTCAGCGGTTGTCCTTCCTTGGACCACTTTTGGTAGGTACTAACCACTGCATACTGGGAACACTGCACAAAACCTGCCATTAATATAGTGGTTGAAATGGAAATTTAGAAGGGGCAATGGAATTTGAACTCCAAAACCATGGATATGTAAATTATTATAATTAAGAAGCACTCACAGGGATTTTTCAAATTCGTAAATTTTTAAAAGCTTTATTCCAAAAAACTACACTATTACACTTTATTTTATTTATTTTAATAATTAAATAAACTTTACTTATTTATATTATTTATATTATTAAAAACTCTTTATTCTAAGAATAAAGTAATTTTTAATGCCTTTGTTCTGGTAACTCCATCTTGTATCATCACAATACTTGCTTAATATGCTACCCCATGCAGTGGCTTTTACCAGCAAAACCTAATGTTGGTAGGGTTATCGCCAGCGGTAACCACTTTGATGGTTAGGACAATATAATAATGAATTTTCACTGGCATTAGTGTTTTTCTCCCTTTCATACATAAAGCCATAAGTGCTGCAAAGAAGTAGAAAATGTAAAGATGGTCAATAACATTCAGTCAAATGAGATCTTCTTCAGCCAGGTACACCGTGCTGCCAAGACTTCTGCCTAATTGGTTTAATTAATTATGGCAAAAATCACCTACATTCTATGCTAGCTATATGTATGATGTAGAGAGAAAGGTTGAGAGGCATAAAAACAAACAAAAAAGTGGGGGCATTTAGATAGCTAGACAACCTATCACATCAAGTCTGGAATGCATAACAGTTTCCAGGATGTGACGCCATATTTTGGCTTTTTTCATTTCTTTGCTAAATTAAAGTTGGGGAAACAGTGGAGAAAGATGGATTGTCACACCTTTCTGAATAGCTGCAGGTCTCCAGGCAAGCATTGTACCTAATTTGTATTGGATGTAAGAAGTACAGATATACACCTTTATTTGGTGATCATGAGTGATCAACAGACAATAGATAAAAAGTGGCTTCCTTGTTTGAAAGAGGAGGCTACCTTTATCAAATGTGGGTGACTTTGCATGTTTTGCAAAGGAGAGTGGTAAAAAATTGTTCCCTTGTATTTATATAAATATTTTTTTTTAGTTTGGTGACAATGAATGATCACCAGACATTAAATAAAAAGGGGGCGAAAGGGGGATGTATGACCGTCGCCTCTCCTCCATTCTGATCACCTCATCCCACTCCAGAATTCAAGACTTCTCCTAACCTGCCCCCATGCACTGGAATGACCATCCGTTTGTCCCCTAACTTGTGCTCCTTCAAACGGGCGCTCAAAACTTACCTCTTCCTCAAAGCCTACCAGCCTTCCACTTAACCCTCTCTCCATGCTCGCTCCTCTCTCCATGCTCGCTCTCATCACCTCGCTCCTCTCTCCATGCTCGCTCTCATCACCTCGGTCCTCTCTCCATGTTCGCTTTCATCACCTCGCTCCCCTCTCCATGCTCGCTCTCATCTCCTCACTCCTCTCTCCATGCTCGCTCTCATCTCCTCACTCCTTTCTCCATGCTCGCTCTCATCTCCTCGCTTCTCTATCCATGCTAGCTCTCATCACCTCGCTCCTCTCTCCATCCTCGCTCTCATCACCTCGCTCCTCTCTCCATCCTCGCTCTCATCACCTCGTTCCTCTCTCCATGTTCACTCTCATCACCTTGCTCCTGTATCCATGCTCGTTCTCATCACCTCGCTCCCCTCTCCATGCTCGCTCTCATCTCCTCACTCCTCTCCCCATGCTCGCTCTCATCTCCTCGCTTCTCTATCCATGCTAGCTCTCATCACCTCGCTCCTCTCTCCATCCTCGCTCTCATCACCTCGCTCCTCTCTCCATCCTCGCTCTCATCACCTCGTTCCTCTCTCCATGTTCGCTCTCATCACCTTGCTCCTGTATCCATGCTCGTTCTCATCACCTCGCTCTTCTCTCCATGTTCACTCTCATCTCCTCGCTCCTGTATCCATGCTCGTTCTCATCACCTCGCTCCTCTCTCCATGTTCACTCTCATCTCCTCGCTCCTGTATCCATGCTCGCTCTCATCTCCTCACTCCTCTCTCCATGCTCGCTCTCATCTCCTCGCTTCTCTATCCATGCTAGCTCTCATCACCTCGCTCCTCTCTCCATGTTCACTCTCATCTCCTCGCTCCTCTCTCCATCCTCGCTCTCATCTCCTCACTCCTCTCTCCATGCTAGCTCTCATCACCTCGCTCCTCTCTCCATTCTCACTCTCATCACCTCGCTCCTCTCTCCATCCTCGCTCTCATCACCTCGTTCCTTTCTCCATGTTCGCTCTCATCTCCTTCCTCCTGTATCCATGCTCGTTCTCATCACCTCGCTCCTCTCTCCATGTTCACTCTCATCTCCTCGCTCCTGTATCCATGCTCATTCTCATCACCTCGCTCCTCTCTCCATGTTCACTCTCATCTCCTTGCTCCTGTATCCATGCTCGCTCTCATCTCCTCACTCCTCTCTCCATGCTCGCTCTCATCTCCTCGCTTCTCTATCCATGCTAGCTCTCATCACCTCGCTCCTCTCTCCATCCTCGCTCTCATCACCTCGCTCCTCTCTCCATCCTTGCTCTCATCTCCTCACTCCTCTCTCCATGTTCGCTCTCATCTCCTTCCTCCTGTATCCATGCTCGTTCTCATCACCTCGCTCCTCTCTCCATGTTCATTCTCATCTCCTCGCTCCTGTATCCATGCTCGTTCTCATCACCTCGCTCCTCTCTCCATGTTCATTCTCATCTCCTCGCTCCTGTATCCATGCTCATTCTCATCACCTCGCTCCTCTCTCCATGTTCATTCTCATCTCCTCGCTTCTCTATCCATGCTCGTTCTCATCACCTCGCTCCTCTCTCAATGCTCTCTCTCATCTTCTCGCTCCTCTCTCCATGCTCACTCTCATCTCCTCGCTTCTCTATCCATGCTCGCTCTCATCACCTCGCTCCTCTCTCCATGTTCGCTCTCATCACCTCGCTCCCGTCTCCATGCTCGCTCTCATCACCTCGCTCCTCTCTCCATCCTCGCTCTCATCACCTCGCTCCTCTCTCCATCCTCGCTCTCATCACCTCGCTCCTCTCTCCATCCTCACTCTCATCACCTCGTTCCTCTCTCCATGTTCGCTCTCATCACCTCGCTCCCCTCTCCATGCTCGCTCTCATCTCCTCGCTCCTCTCTCCATGCTCGCTCTCATCTCCTCGCTCCTCTCTCCATGTTCGCTCTCATCTCCTCTCTCCTCTCTCCATGTTCGCTCTCATCACCTCGCTCCCCTCTCCATGCTCGCTCTCATCTCCTCACTCCTCTCCCCATGCTCGCTCTCATCTCCTCGCTTCTCTATCCATGCTAGCTCTCATCACCTCGCTCCTGTCACCATCCTCGCTCTCATCACCTCGCTCCTCTCACCACCCTCGCTCTCATCACCTCGTTCCTCTCTCCATGTTCACTCTCATCTCCTTGCTCCTGTATCCATGCTCGTTCTCATCGCCTCGCTCTTCTCTCCATGTTCACTCTCATCTCCTCGCTCCTGTATCCATGCTCGTTCTCATCACCTCGCTCCTCTCTCCATGTTCACTCTCATCTCCTCGCTCCTGTATCCATGCTCGCTCTCATCTCCTCACTCCTCTCTCCATGCTCGCTCTCATCTCCTCGCTTCTCTATCCATGCTAGCTCTCATCACCTCGCTCCTCTCTCCATCCTCGCTCTCATCACCCCGCTCCTCTCTCCATCCTCGCTCTCATCTCCTCACTCCTCTCTCCATGCTCGCTCTCATCTCCTCGCTTCTCTATCCATGCTAGCTCTCATCACCTCGCTCCTCTCTCCATTCTCGCTCTCATCACCTCGCTCCTCTCTCCATCCTCGCTCTCATCACCTCGTTCCTTTCTCCATGTTCGCTCTCATCTCCTTCCTCCTGTATCCATGCTCGTTCTCATCACCTCGCTCCTCTCTCCATGTTCACTCTCATCTCCTCGCTCCTGTATCCATGCTCATTCTCATCACCTCGCTCCTCTCTCCATGTTCACTCTCATCTCCTTGCTCCTGTATCCATGCTCGCTCTCATCTCCTCGCTTCTCTATCCATGCTAGCTCTCATCACCTCGCTCCTCTCTCCATCCTCGCTCTCATCACCTCGCTCCTCTCTCCATCCTCGCTCTCATCTCCTCACTCCTCTCTCCATGTTCGCTCTCATCTCCTTCCTCCTGTATCCATGCTCGTTCTCATCACCTCGCTCCTCTCTCCATGTTCATTCTCATCTCCTCGCTCCTGTATCCATGCTCGTTCTCATCACCTCGCTCCTCTCTCCATGTTCATTCTCATCTCCTCGCTCCTGTATCCATGCTCATTCTCATCACCTCGCTCCTCTCTCCATGTTCATTCTCATCTCCTCGCTTCTCTATCCATGCTCGTTCTCATCACCTCGCTCCTCTCTCAATGCTCGCTCTCATCTTCTCGCTCCTCTCTCCATGCTCGCTCTCATCTCCTCGCTTCTCTATCCATGCTCGCTCTCATCACCTCGCTCCTCTCTCCATGTTCGCTCTCATCACCTCGCTCCCGTCTCCATGCTCGCTCTCATCACCTCGCTCCTCTCTCCATCCTCGCTCTCATCACCTCGCTCCTCTCTCCATCCTCGCTCTCATCACCTCGCTCCTCTCTCCATCCTCACTCTCATCACCTCGTTCCTCTCTCCATGTTCGCTCTCATCACCTCGCTCCCCTCTCCATGCTCGCTCTCATCTCCTCGCTCCTCTCTCCATGTTCGCTCTCATCTCCTCTCTCCTCTCTCCATGTTCGCTCTCATCACCTCGCTCCCCTCTCCATGCTCGCTCTCATCTCCTCGCTTCTCTATCCATGCTAGCTCTCATCACCTTGCTCCTCTCTCCATCCTCGCTCTCATCACCTCGCTCCCCTCTCCATGCTCGCTCTCATCTCCTCACTCCTCTCTCCATGCTCGTTCTCATCTCCTCACTCCTCTCTCCATGCTCGTTCTCATCTCCTCGCTCCTCTCTCCATGCTCGCTCTCATCTCCTCTATCCTCTCTCCATGTTCGCTCTCATCACCTCGCTTCCCTCTCCATGCTCGCTCTCATCTCCTCGCTTCTCTATCCATGCTAGCTCTCATCACCTCGCTCCTCTCTCCATCCTCACTCTCATCACCTCGCTCCCCTCTCCATACTCGCTCTCATCACCTCGCTCCTCCTGCGCTTGTTCCCCTCTTCTGATTTCCTTTGTGCCAGCTGTTTGTTTGCCCTCCCTTTAGGGTGTAAGCTCTTATGAGCATGGCCCTCCTCCCTCCTGTCTCTCTACCTACTCTTCTGCTCCAACTTCACTATAATTGCTTTGCTTGGAGCCTCTGAAATCATGGTATTACTCTTTTAATGTTCTGTACTGTTTTCCCTGTATGGTCTATTGTGTATACTGTGTACGGCGCTGCGGAAACCTTGTGGCGACTTATAAATAAATTATAATAATAATATTCGTTGTGACAAAATTGCTGTAAAATATGCAAATTATATTATACCCCAATAATTGATCAAATACGTTATTAATACAATCTACAGCATTTGTATTACTATTATTACATTTGTATTACTATTATTAGGATTAATATCCTTATCTCCATACTACAAACCCCAAAGACTCGGTATCCAAAAGATCCTTTTACCAAATTTGCAAAGAGAGACTGTGGGTCTTGACTTTTTTACCTTGCCCCAATGTGATGAGTGGCAGATGTCTAGAAGGAATAAGAGGAAGTCTTGTACAGCTTCTTGCTTTAAGGACTGAAACGCTACATGATTGTTCTCCTTTAAGCTGATTTATATTTTGATTTTACCCATCACAATATTGATTCTTCCTTGTGGGCAACTATTTGTAAGGCCCGCAAGTATATTATTTTTGGAAGTAGCTAAGCTCAAGGTTTTCGTGTAAACTGTGATGGCGACACCCAGCTCCTTCCTATTTTATTATCAGATATGTTTGTAGAAATATACTCTGTTCCTCTAATTTACCTAATTATAATGAAGATTGGTTAGATACAGGTCAATTACCCCCTTATCATTCCTGAATTCGACTTCATTATATGGGCTCCTTACACTAACTCTATGCTATTTTACCCAGTGGTCGAAGTGGAAATTTAGAAGTGGCGGTATAAAAAATGTAATGGAAATGTAAGTGTAAGTAATTTTATAGTTTTACAATGACAGCAGTATATTCATGACTTCACAGGCAGTGCAGTGCAGTAAATGATTTAGAATGGCTTAATGAGCAATATTGCTACAAGCAATTTTATTTTAGGTTAGCTCAGTTCTATGTTATGATTTATTTATTTATGATTTATGTTTACTAATGTATTGTTTGCAGATATCTGTTTCACCTGTAGTCCAGTTTATTTCATCTGTTAGGTTAAATTTGCACGTAGTTACTTTCTTATCCACCAACTTCCTAGATGGAAAGTTTTCCCCCAGCTTATCTCTGACGTGGATAATGTTATGGTTTACATTTTACTCATATATTTGTTAACTTTATCTCAACCCCCCTCAATCCTTCCCTCCCATTCTCACTTTCCAGCCTCCCAGTATTCACACTGCAGTTTGGGGAAGAAAGCTGTCTAATCTACCACTGGTCATGGATAATAGAGACTCTCACTGTTTAATGATGGCCTCTAAAATAAAGTTAACTTCTATCAATGTTAAGGGATTAAATAAACCTGAGAAGCGTTCAATGACTTTTACACAAATTTTTCACAGGGAAGATTAATAAGGCTTTTGTTCAGGAGACACACTTAAAAAAAACGAAGGCCCCCTTATTGTTCAACTGCCACTTCCTTCTTGTATTCTATAATAACATTCTAAAAAACAAATCAAAAGGGGAATCTTTATTATTTTTTTAAATGTTTCCAACTAACTTCACTGGTAAGCACTGGATGATGGGAGGAATATTCTGGTGAAAGTAAAAGTTTTTAATCAAATGTTTTCTTTCGTTAATCTCTATGCCCTGCTCTGTCTGGTATGTGGGGCAACTGGATGCACAGACACGGCAAACGCAGCTTTCACAAGTTCTGGGAAAATGTTCTCTTTCCTCTCATGAACATGTTACAAACCAGTGTCGGGATCTGTCCGTTTATTAAAAATCAAGGGAGAGCTGTCATCATGCGAGACCTTGTGTGCCTTTACATCAGCCCCTAAACATGCTAAATCAAACTCTTATAGGTTACTATTAGAAGACATGTTCTGTCCCACGCCCCACTTTGTTGAGGGATGGAATAAAGATTTATCTGGGGTTGTAGAGGAGAACGGCCTAAAATATTTCAGATGGTACATTCCTGCTTGGTTACTGTCTTAGTGGTGAAGACTCCATACAAAATCTTGTCCAGATGGTGCAGAAGTGTGTTGCATAAGTTTTCCCCTAATTCTTCTCCACAGTGCTGGAGATGTAATGCAAAAATAGGTTCCTTCATACATATATGGTTGAGATTCATCAGGATTACTCAGTATTAGCAAACAGTTATCAAACTCTCTGGGTTTATGGCTCCTACTGTTTACTGTAATTCAAAAAATATTTATATTACTCTAGTATTAATAAATAAATAATATTCAATGATCAAAGTGGGCTGGTATATGGACGCATGCTACTGCTTCATTGTAAATCTATCAAATTCCTTTCACTTACTTCAGCATTACAGTTTCCATACTGCCACTTTTAGATTTCCAAATGTCTAATTTTCGCCATCTAGTGCAGTATATTAGCAAATCCCATCTAGTGCAGAACGTAAATAGTGAATGTGCAAATAAGCCTCGAACCAATGGAAAAAATCAAGAAATCTTATCTGATCCAAAAATTACACAACTTCTCAACAGCTCCTCCTTAGTCTTGAATGAGACTTTCTGATTTTACTCGAATATATAGAGAAACTGACACAGTATACATTCCAAACATATACGTCAATCAAATAAGTAATACATGTTGTCAAGAACAGTCTCCCTGATCTAATATTCATATATTCACACAGTCAGACAATATATCACCTATCCTAACTACCAGTCACAAACCACACTTTGCGCACTTGTGTCTTGGAAGTGTTTACAGTATGGGGTTACACACAATCCCAGCACTCACTCTTCTTCTCACCTATCGCACAGGCTACAGATTTGCTCAATCGCCCCCAAACAGCACTCACACAACCACACCCGCTTCGGTCTTGCCACCACCTATTGATTAAGGGCAATAGGACCTCAATACCCTGTCCCACACTGGCAGGCAATGAGCACTCCTGGTTACACACAGCAAGGCACACACCAGCAATCAAAGGCTTAACCCTTAAACCCAATATTATAAGCAATTGTCTCTGTTTCTTCAGCGCTTACACACCACAGTCTATTCTTCCTGCAAGGCTGAGGAGACTCTAGGATCATCTGGGTTGAAGTAATATTCCACTCTTCTAGACTCTTTGGGTAGTTATTACATTTGTAGAACCTTTTCTCTAAAGCAGCAGCTTCACAGGGAAGCTCCAACAATATGGAACACCAGCTGCTTTTAACACTAATGTTAACACTGTTAACTCTTTGTGATAGTTGCTTGGGAAAGCTCTGGGATTTGTTGAATCCCTTCTAGAATTCCAGAAGTCTAGGGGGTACTATTAAGGCCTTATGAATCTTGCCACTGATAAAGCAGAATCCATCTCAATACAATTTGGAAGCTGTGCATATTCCTTTGCTCCACTAAAACCACAGATAGCTGGGAGCTATGGTTAGGTAGATAGCAAATCACCTCCCGTAGCCTACCACCAATAGTAGCGCTAGTCATTCCTGAATTTACAGCTGGGGTCAACTATACTATATCCTATATAGTGTCTATATCCAAGCTTTAAGCTGAGGAGCACATTATACATGAACGGATATTGACACAAAAAGGAATAAATAACGCTACCTATTTATGCAGCAAGACTACTGAAATCTGGTATAGTAGGAGCTTAAGATAAGAAATATACTAAATCACAGCCTTATTTATTATAAAGAAAGATATAGGGTGCAGACAGCAGTTTTAAATTCACTTATGTTTGACCACTTGCATTTTTTGTTTAATGCCTTTTATATACTTAATAAAAGTTAAGTTTTATTTATTTATCGCTCATGTGATCCAGAATATATGGTAAATATAGAGTTGATATTGCACCTACATTAAAGAACCTCTTTTTCCTTTTATTGTACCTTTCTATAATAGCCAGCTTTAATTTATTCAGCAATTTGTGCTACAGTAGTCCTTCTGTGGACTGGACCAGACGTGCCAGCCTTCGCTCTCCACGCGTATCAATGAGCCTTGGGCGTCCATGACCCTGTCACCGGTTCACCGGTTGTCATTCCTTGGACCACTTATGGTATTTACTAACCATTTAATACTGGGAAAATCCCACAAGACTGCCATTTTGGAGATGCTCTGATCCAGTTGTCTAGCCATCACAATTTGGCCCTTATCGCAGTCACTCAGATCCTTATGCTTGCCCATTTTTCCAGCTTCCAACGCATCAACTTCAAGAACTGACTGTTCATTTGCTGCCTAATACATCCCACCCCTTGACAAGTGCCACTGTAATGAGATAATGACATTTACTTCGCTTGTCAGTGGTTTTGATCGGTGTGTGAATATATATATATTTATATATATATATATATATATATATATATATATATATAGTCACTTTGAGACAGAATAGTGGGTTGGGGGACTCATTTAGCCATCAGCAAATACACAGAAAATATATGCAATTCATTTTGGCTGGTTGCTCTAAGATATTTATGGCTTGATACATATTAAAATGTGTAGCTTGAGAAACATGGGCCTAGCCTGGAAAACGATTAGAAGTGTCACTAGGAACGGGTATTTATTACACAAGTCATGCGGATGGCTGCACCTTCCATCATCTGTGCTCTACCTCCCACATATTCATCTTTTCACAATACAAAATAATTACAAATTTGTGAAAGCAGTGGGAAATTACATGGTAGTGTCAATGGGTGTCTCTGGTCCTCCTCTGGTGATCTCTGTCGCCTCCTTATTAGCAGGAGCTTCCACAACAACTTCTGAGAACATAGGGAATGAGTGTCCTGGCTTTGTGTCCAGCAGTGAGCATGATGCTAAACAAATATACAGGCACACAGCTAACAAGTATGCCCATGCAGCTCATAAGAAAAAGCCTTTCCCAGGGCAAGAACAGAAAGAAGGCTCAGCTTATGTAAGGGGTTAAGGACAATTATGGTTGCCAGCAGCAGTCTGCACTAACACTTCTACAGTGATTGGTTCATCTTTGTATCGCAACCTTCCACTTTCTCTTATCTTTCCAACCATGACACACTGCACAAAAATGCCAGTTGCCAATGGCTGCTTTAAAACTAGTGGCTGATAATACTTACACTACAATAACAGTTCCAATACAATAGCTATACTTTCCCTTAAAGCAGCCACAATTGTTATTCTGCTACCTTTAGATTCTACAGTAACCTCAATGTGTCAGGACTACCTTTGCCTTGTTTCATGTTGTATGTATTTTTTGGTATCACGGTCCCCTCAATATACATAAATATATGATAGATCTGTGCTTTATAAATAAAGGATAATAATAAAGCTAGGCCCATGTACTGAGACTAGTGGATCAGTGGCTCTCTGGATATATACACCCTTTACAGAGCCTGAGTTTGGAATAGACCTTGAAGCCCCGCTCTAGATAGACTTACTCCCAGAGAGGTGCAGAGTCTAACGGTAGAGAGGTATTCACCAGGGATCCCCGCAAGGGAATATGAACTTAGCTGCTCTCTAGCTGCAGGTCGCGGTCCTCTAAGGGGGATTAGAGCAGGGTGAGATGAAATCCGGGAGTTGAGCAGGACTGCTGGGTGCTAAATGCAGAGGTTCAGGTGAACGGCAGTGAACCGAAGCGTTGAGGTCTTTAGAAAGCGAATAGCTGAGAACAGGACTGATTATGAAGCACGAGGTTCCTGCAACAATACCACAGGCCTTGATAGTGGAACAGGTAACACAGGATACCAACTGAGAAGTGGTGAAATGCAGAGAACTGATACACTGAGATCCCTGGAAAGTGAATAGCTTGAGGATGGGACCTATGATGAGGCAGAAGGTTCTTGCAATAATACCATAGGGCTTGATCATGGGGTAACACAGGATACCGATGTGCAGACGGGAGCCAGAGAGAACATTGTCCTAACAGGTAAGAAGACCTGAAGATCTGGCAAATTAGTAGAGAAGCAGTTGCTTTAAATAGGCACAGCTGACAAGCAATTAGTCAATCAAGAGAATGCAGGAAGTTGTGAAAAGACCAGGTGTACACATGCTCAGTTCAGGCCAGAAAGTGAATGCAGGGAGTGAGAACCAAGGGAAACCGGTAAGAACAGTGAACAACAAGCAGGTTAGCTGGTGCAATGTGTGACATAGGGTTTAGTCAGCAAGGAAATACACAATAGCAATGTGTGATGGGATGTTAGATGCACAAGATTCCAGTAGATGTTTCTGATTAAATATTCTGGTTCAGGTTATTAGCTGGCTGTTCGGAGGGTATGTTGGACCTGCGCTTGGCAAATGGCATTACTATAACTAAGAAGGAGGCTGCCAAACACATATGCTTCTAGTTGGTTGCAGTGCTCTTGAAAACGGCCACCAATAGATAGTTAAGTTCCCAGTGCAGCTGCTTCTTGGACCAGCTTTCTAGGCTGCAAGAGCACCATTGGCAAAAACCACTGCTGTGGGTACATGAAAATGCAGACCAAAAGCTGGTGCCGCACACACAGCTTAAGGGGAGTGTGACCACGTGGACCACATTTATCCATGCAGTGACTTTCACCCCCACCAGCAACATGGGTCAGAGGGAACCATGAATTGCCCCCACCATCATCACCACCCGAATGGTGCACCCCTCCTCTTGGTGACCCTGTTATTGATCTGTGGTGTTGAAAGGAGGAAGGAGAGCTTTGTTAGATGGGATTAGGAGGACAAAAATATTTCGAGGGGCCAGGTGATAGGCAAGGTACTGAAGTTGTTAGAGATAAGTAAAGGTGGGCACCTAAAGTTCCAGATCTAGGCCATGATAGTGAGAGGAGGGAGATTGTTGCAGGTTGAGGTCTGTGACCTACAACGTGATTTCGGCCTGAAATGCAGCTCACATTGTTCCCGATGCTATTACATGGCCTGCTGAGTGGAAGATGAATTGGTCATTCTACAGATCTGGAAGAGTCAGAACACCAACATCGGGCTGTGTCAGGATAGGCTCCGATAGTGATAGTGAGGGAGTCTCGTAATTTTCCTTCCTGGACTAATCAGGGAAAGGGGTATACCCTGCTAGTAAGGAGTTGAAGTATTTCTTTTTTATGATAAATCAAGTGTGCTACCAGCACTTTTGTTCAGATCCCATGTAGAATTCAACTAATGATTGTCCTCGCTCTTCAGACTCTTGGCCATGCCTCCTCCACATTAACTTTTTAAGAGTCTGTGAAATTGATTATTGAATTTCAGAAAATGCTTCTCAGTCTAGGCATTGTTTCATAATCAAAGCTTGTAACTTCTGCACAAACTCCCTCAAGCATGACTTCCATGAAATGAATATTCAGAAAGCAGTTCATTTCAGTCATTCTCCCTAATTACTGTAGTAATAAGCATTCTTCATTTTCTATGGAAGACTTAAGTTCTCATTTCCAATCAAATAAAACGTCTGCTATATTGCATACTGAATAGCAGCCTCAATAAGAGTGCATATTGTTTATAAAATTCTTTATTATGGCACTTTAATTCTCCTTTATTTCATTTCTCTTAATATTACAACTTTAATCCATCTGTCTTTCAAAAATGATATTATCAAAGTATGAGCTGTTCAGTCTCTCTAAGTTTGATAAAATAGTGTTAAGGAAGAGTTTGGCTTATCCTTATTTGGTTAAAACCTAATGTGTTCTTTCTCCTTGTACAATCTGCCAAGCAAATGTAAGTCTTCTGCTTGCCGCCCACGTTATATATCTATATCCCTGGATATTGTCTGTGAGTGTCAGTCCCACTTAGAGTCACATAGTGAATATACAGGAGAAATGGATAAGGTTTGTAGAATTATTGCTCACTACATCATTTTGTATGGACAAACTACTTACATCATGGAACTGTGAGGTCTTATCATATTACATTTAACTAAGTGCATTAAGCAAGCTGTTTGTCCTATCCTCTTGAAATCATGTTTAATAATAAAGTGGAACTTCTATATTTCATCACTCAAATAAACAGGGCATGGAAGGAAACTTGAAATTAATTTGCCCTTAGTATTTGCCTTACAGTCTTCTTTGTAATGTAATTGTTTTCAACAGATTGGTGGATTAAAGGCATATTAACTCACATGGTCCCACTGTGTGACAATTTGTGATAGTTTCATATGTGCTCTATAAACCATGTGTATAGGGCCAGGGCCGCTGCAAGGTTCCTCTGCGCCCTAGGCAAATTTTTAAACTACCGCCCCCCATCCCAACACACCAAATAATCATGGTAATTAATGATAATGAACTCTATATTGTGGAAAGATGTTGTAGTCATCATCCTCAGCCTCATCCTCACCCTCATCAGTTTGTACATCATCCTCACACATTATTAATTCATCACTGCTGGAATCCACCATTACAGAAGTCTCAGTATTTTGATGCAATTGGCGGGTAAGGCTTTCCTCGTAGAACTTGAAGTTAATTTTTAATGAGCGTCATCTTTTCCATATTTTGAGGAAGTAGCCTCCTACACCGATCGCTGACAGGGTTCCCGGCTGTGCCGAAAACTCTTTCCGAGTACACACTGGATGGTGGGCAGCTTAGGCAGTCAAAGTGAGTTGGTACATGAGTCTCCAAATTCCCTTTTTTTCCTCCCAGTATGTAAAGGGACTGTCTGATGTGTCTATTTCTATGCTGTCATGAAAATAATCCTCCACCCTCCTTTGGATGTTGATAGTAGGATCAGGTGGAGTTACGGCAGAGGTGTCACGTTTTTTGGTCAATTCTTTTAGACCAGACCAGGGGGTAAATGTATGAACATGCGGGTTCTTCAACACCCGCATGTTCAGCGTGTTCGGCAATTAAATTTCAAGCAGCGCTGCATTGTAAAGAAATGTCACTTGCAGAGAATTGTTAATGTGGCTACTGTTGCTGCTGGACTTAATATAGCAGGAATTTAGAACTGTGATGTTAAGTTCAGAAGAAAGTTATTAACAGGTTATCGCCAGTGATTGCGAGTGATTGCGAGGGTATAAGAGGCACTATTCACTTGATTTTACTCAGTGTGCCCAGTTGTGCACCAGAGAACTGCCACTTCCAAAAGATTATGTCCGTTGGAACCTTGACACAGTCCAGTATCAAGACTTTTATTCCAAAGACATTCCGCAATATTCGGATGCCATGATGGCGGCCGCCCCAGAACCGGAGCCCGCGAAACGGTATCTCTGCCCGATGCCGACAGATCTCCTACTCCATCCACCTGAGGAGCCCAAGGAGGTAAGTAGAAGATTTTTTCTCTTCTTTCTTTTCCTCCCATTTAGCCACCTCAAGCTCGTAGCACAAGTGTTCAGTGAGGGATGCGCCCATGGTAAATCTGCGCCCCCGGACAATTCGAGGTGTACTGGAAAACAGTAGGAAGTAGACTGGGGACACCCCCACTTTATAATTAGACTCTGCTGTTATGAAAAAGGGCGTCTCCGTGACAAACACCAGTCCGAGTCTCTGGGCAAATTTAGCTCACGGCTTTGGAGGAGATGTAGACCCTGATCAGATTGCAGGCAGGAAAGTCAAATGGGAATCAATATTCAGCCAAAAAGTCAGTATTCAGATGGTTCAGCTTGTGCAGTCTGCCTACTGTGACAATATAGGCGTTTAAGGCAGCGGGAGCCAGCTAAAAACAGGATAATAAGACGGATGTTGGAGGAGAGTAGGAAAGAAACGTCCCACTCCATGCTAACTCAAGCCACGTACCAACAAACAAATGTTTTACCAGATTTCTTAGTACAGCAAGGTACATACGTTATAGCACAAGTGCGTATGGAAAATAAGAACAATATGCAGAATTTTTTGCTTGTTTAATGGAATGTTTTTATGTTTTATTTTGCATTGTGTATGTAAAGCAGCTAATATATGTTTGCTTACTATTGATACCAGTTAATGTAGACCCCTTTGTTTTTGTGTATGCATATATGATAATATGTATCTTTTTTATTTTTTAAAAAAAATCTATTACCATATGATAACAGAAATGTGGAGCTCATGAGGGACTTTATAGAGGCCTATAGATCCCATCCCTGCAGAAGGAGTGTGGCTATGGACGAGATTGTGAAAGCATTCCTCCCACATTATCCTGGAGCTACTTTAGAGTGGGCAAGGGGGAAGATACAGAATCTGAGGACTGTATATAAAAAATAACTTAACAAAATTGAGGCCTCCTGAGCTTCACCTGTGCAGAGGAAATATATAGACAGTCCACCTGCAACATGAAGACTTACCTGTCTGAATTAATGCTAACCCATGATATGCAATGTCTTTTTGCCAGGGCACAGCACCCTCACCATTGAAATATTGTAAATAGGCCTCCTTGTTTAATTTTGCCATGTGAATGTAATTTCTCATCTAGGATGACTTCCCCTCCTTCTATACTGTTCTCCATATTGCCATGTATACTGCGCACACTGGGGCTTTTACGCCTAAGAAAGACACAACAAGCCATCACTACTTTGTTGGCTTTGTCTAAGCGTAGATTTATAGCTGAATGAAAATCTCTGAACTTGTTGCTCAAAAGCATTTTTCACAATACTCCTAGCTCTGTTGACAGATTGCATTGTGGATAGGCTCCACTGTATGCGGGTGGCATAATAAGAATAATAATATGTTTGCCATCAACGGCCATAGTTTGGAAAATTCCAAAGACTTTCAAAATCTTCAGCAACAGCTTGCCATTCCTCCACCGTTGCAGGAAACTGAAAGAGAAAGATTATTTAATAGCTAATTTTGTACATGTATATAATGTTATACTCACTAGTTTACATTCTGTTTTCATTTCATTACACAGCCTGCTGTCTTATCTGAAGGCCAAATCTCTGATGTGGTAAAGCAACATGAGAGACCAACGCACACCAGCCAACTGACGGTAGACAGCCAGGACATAGCAGATGAACCCACACAAGGGGATAAATGGAAAAGGAAAAAAGGGCCCTCAATGTGGACCAAAGTAAGGTGCTAACATGGTAGTGTCACGACTATGCGTTGCGTACCTGCTATCGTTGGCACTACTCGGAGGAAGGTGCGGAATCTAATGTGCCCCTGGTATTCACCAGGGACCCCTGCAAGGAGGTATGGACTCCGCCGCAGGAGACACAGAGGTCGCTGTCCTTCCACGAGTCAGATAGCGAGGCAAGAGAGAAGAGTTGTCAGACAAGCCGGGTCGGTAACTGTGCTGGCAATGGAGGTACACAAGGAGTATTCGGAGGGATGGTGAGACAAGCCGGGTCGGTAACGTTCAGTACAACTGGGATATCAAAAGAGGTAGTCAAACGGTCTGGGCCAAAGGGTCACAGGCAGGCAGAAGAGTCAGATACAAGCAAGGTACAGGAATACTGGAACGCTGGAGGTAGGTAAGTGGACCTGATACTCTAGCACAGGGAGTAGCTAGGAAGTGTTTTAAGTAGTTTGATTGGCCAATGGGGAGCTGGAGCGGCGGCACTGTCATCAGCTGGCGCCGAGACCTGAAAGTAGCGTCCCGTTGCCTAGCAATGGGACGTGCGTGTATAGGCAGCGGGGCCGAGCGGCAGGAGGTGACGCATCTGGTTGCAAAGCGCGAGGATTCAGCACAGACGGCCATCCCGGAGAGATCGCGGGATGTCGCCTGACAGGTAGATGATACAGTCAGCAAGTCAATCAATCTCACAACAACCATGGCAAGAAGCATTTGATCTGCTAGGAGCAATGCTTGCAAACAAAATGAGAACTGCAAGTAGAGCTATACAAAGAGAGATGGAACGGTTGGTGTATGATGTCATTTGTAGGTCTGCAATGGAGGATCTGTTGCCTACCACAGTTTTAACACCATCCACCCATACACAGGAGCAAGGACATTTCAGGCCAACACCATCATATATATTTCGGTCACTCAACATGCAACATCCCCTGCAAGCATACATGACTTCTACACCAATGCCCAGCACAAGTATGTAATGGTACACAGGGAGTCCACCCCCAATGAATAATATCTGCTGCATTATGAACAGCTGTGAACCCAGTCTTTGTTTTTATTGTATTGCAGATTTTTTATATAATGTATATTTTCTATTGTAATAAAATATATATTTTAAAAAACACAATATTTGTTTTACCAACCTTCATATACTGTCCACGCAGAATTTGAACTATAGCATTTAAGGTCTCAGGTATGATAAAACCCAGAGTTTGAGATGCAATTGCTGTGCTGTATTTGAGATCAGCCAGTGTCCTTCCTGTGGCCAAAAATCTCAGGGTAGCAACCAGTCTCTGCTCTGCAGATATGGGTCTCCTTAAATGGGTGTTTTCCTTCTGGATGAGGTGAAGCAGCTCCTGGAATGTGGGTTAATTCATAGTCAGGAAATTCCTGAAGTTATCAGGGTTGTTGTCCCATATGTCCAGTAACAGGGGCATATGAGAAAAAGAGTTTCTCCTCTCCTCCTCCTACTCTTTGGTCTAACAAGACCGATTTTTTTCTCCTTCTTTCCCCACAGGTCTATGCTTGCAGTGTTTTTGCCATAGGGAGTAGCAAAAGACCACAAGCTACCTGTTGTTCTACAGTATCCATTATATCAAAATTAATCACTAATGTGCAGTTCAGAACAAATGTACACTATACACAAAGAAGTATTATACAATGAATGGCGATGACGTATTTCCTTTTGCTGAATCTGACTTTGTGGGAGTTTTTGCCGGTGATGTTCAGCCCTTTATTTAAATTTCTACGGCATATCACTGCAGGGACCTTATATACCAATTCAGTGTGTATGGAATCACAAATTTTTGAGCCGAAGCTATGGGGCTGATTCAACTTGGCCACGTTATTCTAGCAATAACGCGGCCTGCGCATTATTACTGCTACTACGGTAAAAGTATGCAGTATCACCATTAGTACGGTAATTTTAACGCTGATGTTTGCTTGCAGCTCTTGGGGCCCCAAGCAAAAATCTGGGTTAAAGTTACTGTATTAAAGGTAATAGTACTAGCATTGCGTTAATCCTAGACTAACGTGGTCGAATTGATTCGGCCCCTATGTCTGACCAAAATCTCTTCACTCCTGCAAAATTTGTTTAAAACGTGTATAGTGTGTACGCTAGAATCAAACGATTGATTGGAACGCAAGTCGTAGGTAAAGCCGTAGATAACACATCGGTCAGAAATTTCTGCAGTGTGTAGCCTAAGACATGTTGCAATAATCAGTGAGAGAGATAAGATTTAAGGTAAACTGATTTTTTTTTTTAAATAGAAAATATAGTCATCTGACCTATTCACCTATTTTCACTATGCAGTTTAGATTATCTCATGTAGATGACAAATCAAATTCTTCTTCCAGAGAAGGGTTTGGTGTCCAGTGTAGCCAACTTATCTCTTTAATTGCTGATACATATAAATTATTCAAGTTCTGCTGCTGATTGGAATCTGTCTGTGTCTTACCTGGTTTTAATTATTTACAGCATATCTTCTAAAATTCACAATTCACAAACCCTTACAGTGTAGGCTACGTCCACAATCTGCCCTGGCTCCATCCACATTTCAGTAGGTCATGCCCTTTTATGTCAGTAATTAAAGACACTATTTGCGAAACACCTGTCTAGGGTTATGTGCTCAGTATGTAATAAAAGTTTAAATTTGGGGAATGACAAATGGACAGACAAAAAATGCTAACATTTGTGTAATGCAAATGTGTGTTAATAAGAAAAGCTGAATGATATGAGAGGAAACTACCAATCCAAGGCAATGCACATGATAGGAGACTGCAATTGATCTAACGCCTCTCACTTATCTGCATTGTATTCTCTAAATAGTAAACACACAGTTTTTATTCTGACAGAATACATTTATAAACAAACAAACCAATGGCATAATTATATAATTTATTGCATAAATGTAATATAAATGTAATAATAATAATTTGACATACTTGTTTTATTTGGTCATTACAAAACAGAATACTAATTTGCACCCCTTGCATTGTAACATGGTTTTGTCCAGGAGACTGAAATAAGAAGTTTCTTGAGTTAAGATCCTCAATGAATCAGGCCTCAGATGACTAAGCGCATATGTGCAAACGTAGAGGGTTGCCTGTTTGTGGCTAGTAAATTACCTATCTAGGAAGTGTTAACTTGAATAAATAAACATGTAAGGGTCACCTTAGAAGCATGATTGTAGGCTAAACAATCCATATATGTGAAATGTAATGGGGTTTTCGACCCAATCCAGTAAATCTTAACCAAAACAGAAGAATAATGGTATCTGTGAGGTACTTATTAAGAAAACATAAGTAATAATTGTTAGGAACCCCTCCAGCCGGCACAACACAACCCGGAGTCTACTCTGCCAGTTAGGTGTTCACTGGAGTCCCTGGTGGTGGGGACAGACTGGGCTGCAGACTGACAGAGGGTCGTGAAGTGTGTACCGGCTGGGGAGAACCCAGGCAAGCGGAGTGAGGTCCAAGCAGAGGTCAAGGGCCGGCAGCAGGTAGCAATTCCAATTAACAAGCCGAGGTCAAGGGTCACAAGCAGACAGGAAAATCGGTAAACGGGCCACAGGTCAGGGTCACGAGATACACAGGCAAAGTCCAAATCCAGGCAAAGTGTCATACACAGGTAATCAGCAGAAAGTCCAACAGGCAGGAACAAGGCACAGAGCAGGTCAGCAGACTGGCAACAGAAGCTATAACCGGCAATGAGGCAGCAGACCTCATTGCCTTAAATATACAGTGTGACCAATCAGAGCCTGGCTCTGAAACTGCCCCCAGACTGTGCCTACTACATTAATTAGTAAGATTAATTAGCCCACAGGTTATTAGCAGAATAGCGCACGCGCCCGGCTGCCCACAGTGCCGGGACGCGGCGCTGAACTATTCAACGTCCAGCCGTTGCTACGGCAACGGTCGGCCTGGCCCCAGAAGTGATGTCCCGGTCTCCATAGCAATGGCTCGTAACAGTACCCCACCCTTATTGATGATCAAGGCACCCCGACATCCCGGTTTCCTAGGGAATTTCTTGAAGAACTCCTTCAGCTTTTTAGGGGCATGAAGTTGTCTTCGCGGAATCCACGACCGCTCTTCTAACCCTCAATTTTTCCACTGCTCTAGGAAGTGCACCTGACCTTGCACTTTTTTAGAATCAAGGATTTTCTGGATAATGTATTTTTGTGGTTTGTTTGTATTTCTCACAGGAAAACTTGATGGCTGGGTTTGATTAGGATATAGTACAGGTTTCAATAGCGAACAATGAAATGTGTTGGGAATTTTCAACGAGCCTGGAATTCCTAACCTAAATGCGACAGAATTAACCTGCTTGATGATAAAAAACGGACCGATGAACTTAGGGCCCAACTTCTTGCAAAGCTGTCTGAGCCTGATATTTTTTGTAGACAGCCACACTTTCTGGCCCACCTTGAGGGAGCAGGTGGTACGGTGGCGATCCAAATTTTTTTTTGCAACAAATGATGCTTGTGTTAATGATGACTGCACTGTCCTCCAGATAACTCTGAGATCCCTGGCAGTGGAGCGGATCTCCTGGATACCAGCAGACTTGAGTGAGTACAAAGAGTTAGATTTGGGGTGAAAACCATAATTGCAAAAAAACGAAGAGGTTTTGGTAGATGAGTGACATGAATTATTACAAGCAAATTCTGTCCAGGGCAACAAGGAAGACCAGTTATCATGGAATTCCGATGTGTAGCATCGTAAAAATTGCTCTAAGGACTGGTTAACCCTTTCAGTTTGCCCATTTGACTGAGGGTGGTATGCGGATAACAAACTGATCTTGATTCCGAGTAGGGTACAGAAGGATTTCCAGAATCGTGCAATGAACTGTGAACCACGATTAGAAACGATATCAGAAGGATGTACATGGAGACAAAAAATATGTTGGATGAAGAGAATGGCCAGATCTCGAGCGGTAGGAAGCCTGGTTAGTGGAATGAAATGTGCCATTTTGCTGAAGCGGTCTACCACGACCCAAATGGTATTGTGTCCCGCAGAGGGTGGCAAATCAACAATAAAGTCAATGGACAAATGTGTCCAAGGTTTTGCAGGAATGGCCAATGGAACCAACTGACCTACCGGGCGAGTCCTGGGAATTTTGTTACTGGCACAAACCTCACAAGAAAGGACGTGACTCTTGACGTCAGCAGACAAAGATGGCCACCATACAGTGCGGGAAAGGATTTCCAATGTTTTTAAAACTCCAGGATGTCCAGCAGTCTGATTATTGTGTGCTTCAGCAAGGACTGCCTTCCTTAGATGAACTGGGACAAACAAGCATCCTACTGGAGTATTATCAGGAGCTAATCTCTGAAACCTTTGTAGGGTACAGCTCAGGTCTTGGGTTAACCCAGCATGGATCATAGACAAGGGAACAATAGGCTCTGGACTAGTAACTGGAGCATGGTGTGCCAGGAAGCTTCTGGACAGGGCGTCTGCCCGGACATTTTTAGAACCTGGACGGTAGGTGATTACAAATGTTAAATGGGTAAAAAACAGCGAACAACGAGCCTGCCGGGGGTTCAGTCATTTGGCTGACTGTATGTACTGCAGATTCTTATTATCCGTTATAACGGAGATCTGGTGTGCAGCGCCTTCCAACCAATGTCGCCATTCCTCAAAGGCCCATTTGATTGCCAACAGCTCTCGGTTTCCCTCATCATAGTTGGTTTCCGCTGAAGAGAACTGACGGGAAAAATAGGCACATGGATGTAAGCGGTGAGTATGGGAATCTTTTTGTGACAAGATGGCACCAGCACCGACGTCAGAGGCATCAACTTCAAGAATAAACGGTACCTTAGGATCCGGGTGTCTAAGGACCTGAGCAGATACAAAGGCTTTCTTCAGGGTTTCAAATGCAGTTATTTCCTGGGATGACCAATTAGCTGGATCGTTTCCCTTGCGAGTCAAGGTGACAATAGGAGCCACAATATCAGCAAAGCCGCCAATAAATCTTCTGTAATAATTGGCGAATCCCAGGAATCTCTGGACCGCCTTGAGGGTATTCGGTTGTACCCGGTCCAGGATTGCTTGGACCTTGGTTGGGTCCATGGAGAATCCTTCCGAGGAGATTATATAACCTAGAAAGGATACCTTCTGAACCTCAAACTCACATTTTTTGAGTTTAGCATAGAGATGGTGTTCTCGAAATTTTTGTAGGACTTGTCTGACATGACCCCGATGTATCGATAACGACTCCGAATATATGAGAATGTCGTCCAAGTAGACAACAACGAAATGTCCAAGGAACTCACGTAGCACCTCATTAATAAAGTCCTGGAATACTGCAGCCGCGTTACTAAGACCAAACGGCATGACCAGATACTCGTAGTGGCCAGAAAGCGTATTGAAAGCTGTCTTCCACTCATCACCTGCTCTAATACGTATGAGGTTATAGGCACCACGAAGATCGATTTTGGTGAAGATTGTTGCACCTCTTAGTTGATCAAAGAGTACGGAGATGAGAGGAAGTGGATAAGTGTTCTTGACTGTAATGAGATTCAGCCCTCAGTAGTCGATACAGGGTCTTAGTCCTCCGTCTTTTTTGGATACAAAGAAGCATCCTGCTCCTACTGGAGATTTGGATGGCCTGATGAAGCCTTTCTCCAGGTTTTCATCAATGTATTCCTGCATGGATTTGGTCTCTGAACCAGAGAGGGAGTACAAGCGTCCCTTGGGTAACTTGGCGCCAGGTATAAGCTCGATGGCACAGTCAAAGTCACGGTGCGGTGGTAAAGTATCAGCAGCCTTTTTGGAGAACACATCCCAGAACTCATGATATTGTGAGGGAAGCTGTTCCGGAATAGACTGAATCACACGCAGAGGCAGTGTCAAGCAAGACTGTGTACAATAAGAGCTCCACTGGACAATTTCTCCTTTTACCCAATCCATGACAGGGTTATGACGGGAAAGCCAAGTATGGCCCAGAATCAAAGGAACTGACGGACATTCGATAAGGAAGAAGATTATGAACTCCAAATGGAGAGCTCCAATGTTCAACTGTACTGGCGGGGTCTCCCAGGTAATCTTGCCGCCAGGCAATGGACTCCCATCTAAGCCACATACAGTAATGGCAGATTTGAGCTTTACCATCGGAATTCCAGCAGAGCGGGCAAACCCGATGTCGAAGAAGTTGCCTGCAGCTCCACTGTCAATGAAGGCCGACAGGTCCACAGAACCAGCACTGGACGTGAGTTGTGCAGGGATCAATACAGCATTTTTTGGGGAAACAATTTGCAGAGCTAGGTGAACTTTCCCCTCATTACCCAGGCATGCTCTTTTCCCGGCTTATTAGGGCAGGAACGGGAGAAGTGGCCCTTAGTGCCACAATAGAGACATAGGCCTTGTGATCGCCTCCTGTCTCTTTCCTCAGGGGAGAGACGATACGCTCCTAATTGCATAGGCTCCTCGCCATCCGTGATAACAGGAATCAAGGCAGATGGAAGAGAAGATGCCTCCTTTTCAGACTTTCGTTCCTTAATTCTTCTGTAGATTTTAATGGCGAGGTGCATCAGATCCTCCAATGAGGTAGGAGTCGGGTATTGCACCAAAGAGTCTTTAATCTGTTCCGACAGGCCTAGACGAATCTGACTGCGTAAGGCAGGGTCATTCCATCCACTATCAGGTGACCATCTACGAAATTCAGCGCAGTATTCCTCTGCCGACCGCCGGCCTTGTTTCAAGGCCCGTAGATGAGCTTCAGCGGAGGCCATTCGATCCGGGTCATCATATAGTAGACCTAATGCCTCGAAGAAAGCGTCTACTGACTGCATGGCAGGACTGGTCTGCGGCAAGGAAAAGGCCCAGGACTGGGGGTCACCCTGTAGGAGGGAAATGATAATCCCGACTCTTTGCTGCTCTGAACCGGAGGAGCAGGGTCTCAACCGAAAATAGAGCTTGCAGCTCTCCCTGAAATTCCGGAACAGGGATCTATTTCCGGAGAACCGATCCGGCAAATGCATTTTGGGTTCACAGGTGGAATCTGGAGTGGATTGTGAGGTTTTTGTAACTTCTTCCTGAACGGACAAACGCTCAGACAATCCCTGGATCATTTGGTACAACGACTCAACATGGCCTGCTAGGGCTTGCACCGGAGACAGTGTAGTTCCGCTACCATCCATTTCAACCTCGTCTCCGGTACGTGTTTGGGCCGGTTATAATGTTAGGAACCCCTCCAGCCGGCACAACACAACCCGGAGTCTACTCTGCCAGTCAGGTGTTCACTGGAGCCCCTGATGGTGGGGACAGGCTGGGCTGCAGACTGACAGAGGGTCGTGAAGTGTGTACCGGCTGGGGAGAACCCAGGCAAGCGGAGTAAGGTCCAAGCAGAGGTCAAGGGCCGGCAGCAGGTAGCAATTCCAATTAACAAGCGAGGTCAAGGGTCACAAGCAGACAGGAAAATCGGTAAACGGGCCAGAGGTCAGGGTCACGAGATACACAGGCAAAGTCCAAATCCAGGCAAAGGATCATACATGGGTAATCAGCAGAAAGTCCATACAGGCAGGAACAAGGCACAGAGCAGGTCAGCAGACTGGCAACAGAAGCTATAACCGGCAATGAGGCAGCAGACCTCATTGCCTTAAATATACAGTGTGACCAATCAGAGCCTGGCTCTGAAACTGCCCCCAGACTGTGCCTACTACATTAATTAGTAAGACTAATTAGCCCACAGGCTATTCGCAGAATAGCGCACGCACCCGGCTGCCCACAGTGCCGGGACGCGGCGCTGAACTATTCAGCGTCCGACCGTTGCTACGGCAACGATAGGCCTGGCCCCGGAAGTGACGTCCCGGTCGCCATAGCGACGGCCGGGACAGAGGTAGGAGAGTCGCGGCGGCTGGGCACCGCCGCGGCTCGTAATAATAATATTTTATAATATAAATAATATTTCCTAAAAAATACAAATTAAAGAAAACCAGGCAGCCTTATATTTCACTGTATTAGTAGCTGCCAGGAGGAAGCTTACTGGACCAGGTAAAAACATCGTAGAAAATTTGCTGAATAAATAAAAAACAATGATGACAATGAAATGAGCTGTAAATTCTTTTAAGTGGAGAAATTTCATAGAAGCAGAATTTGGTGGGAAAAAAAAGTAACTTACAGGTCCATCTAATCTCCCCTTTTTGGTGTGTTTGTTTTGTATTTCTTATTATTTACCAAATCTTAACAATAGTCATATGTTTGATCCATCAATTTTTTTAAATTACTTAACTGTACGGGTCCTCACCACTATACAATAGGCTTAGGTATCAAAAGCAACACATGCTATACCAATCAGAATACAAAAATAACCTATAATAAAAAGTCTCAATCCCTCCAGGATCTGTGTCTTCATTCGTTCTTTGCCTGACCTTTGTTGGTGGGACTGCTCCCAGATTGGCACCTTTGCCAATACATGGTAGATTTGCCCAAAGTTGATGAAACTCTGGAGCAAAATAAAAGATTTGATATGAACCCTCACAGAGGTCGATGTCTCTCTCTCTCCCAAATTCTTTCTTCTGCACCTCATATGTTAACAAACTCATGTGACATATTTGCTGTGCTGTGACCTCCCGAATCGCTGTGTCCTGGAGATCCTGACCCCGATTCTTTCAGCTATAATGAGTCGGGTGTGACATATTTATAAGGTGGAATGCAAGTATTTGGAATAACCCATCCAAGGTATGTCAAAATGTATGGTACCCATGGCTCAGATACCACAATGGCAACAATGCATTCTAGATCGATCCCTCTGTATCTACTATGCATCAATGAGTCTTGGCAGATGTTGCTCTGACTTTGGCAGGTGCTAATCTCTTACAGACGTGTGGTTGCTTCCTCCCTTGGCTACAGAGGGCCTGCCCACATCCTTCTCACTCTCTCCCTTACCTTTCTCAACAAATACTATGAAGGTACTTTGGGCTATGTGTGCTTAACCCATACTTGCCAACTCTCCCTGAATGTCAGGGAGACTCCCTGAAATAGGGGTGATCTCCCTCACTCCCTGAAGAGTCTGGCATTCTCCCTGACTCTGAGCCAGTACAAGACGTGGTTGGCTTCACCATCTGTGACATGATGACACAGTTCAGAAATTGTGCCCTATGTCCATGTATTGATGCCTAAGGAGGTGGCCATTTTCATTGTGACCAAGATTTAATCAAAGTCTGACAGGTAAGACAACATGACTTCAGTAATGAAGACAGAAATGTAAAAGACACTTCTCTAGAGATTCATTAGCTGCTTTTCTTTAACACATAGTTGCCTACTCTCCCGGAATGCCCGGGAGACTCCCACATTTCTGGGAGACCTCTCAGGCTCCCGGGAGAGCAGGGCAACCTCCAGGTTCTTGCCCCCGCAATAGATAAGTGGCAGGGGCGGGGCTTAATGAAGCCAATATCGCGTCACCTTAGTCCTGCCCCCTGTAATTGGCCAGAATTGTGACAATCGTTTAGGGAGCGGACTAAAATCATGCAATTCATCAAGCCCCGCCCCCCACACGCCTACCTGCCTTGGGATCTTCCTGAAGCCAACGAGGAAAAGTTGGCAAGTATGGCTTAACCTTCAAATTTTTGCAACGGATTTACAATGTAAGCTGTTACCTAGCCCTCTGTTGTATGATCTAATAAATCAGAATACTACTACTGCTTTTCCCTACTGATCCAAAGCTTCATATAATCATCTGCCTGTTTATCCTGCCATAATATGTAGGTAGCAATTGTTAGTGTGGCAAGAAACAGTACACTATAACACCAGTATTCCCCAATCATGTTCCGTGTTCGAATTGTCATTCCCTGAACTCTAATCAATAATCTACATATTTTCAGGAAACATTGTTTAATGAGTGCAAAGGTCCTTTCATGTTAGCTTTGCATAACTGCTGTGTTGTGACTAAAGGATTACTACTCTTCCTTCTACTATTGTGAAAATCAGGTCAGTTATCTGTGCACACTATAGTATAGTACAGAGCACAATGTATATGAAATAGACTTTCAAATGTCTCCACAAATGTCTCTATTTTACAGAGCAGATGCAGAGGCTGATTCGCATTATCTTTTTGCACACATTTGTCCATAGACAATGGACCATGTACAAACAGCTTATGAACCATCTGAAAATGCAGGTGTTAGAGACATCTTAGATACATATTAAGCTGGGTACACACTACAGAATTTTCCAACAACTTTTTATACCGAACGATTTTACGAGCGATCAATGGTCCGAACGCTCGGTCAATGGACTGCATACACACTAGCCTTGTTTAGGACGATAAAGGGAAGAGCGGGCGTCCCTTTAGCGACTTTTTACAGCCATGTTGTCGTGAGCAATGATTGCAATTTCGTACACATTGAAGCAACATTTGCGGGGCATGTAACGATATGCCAAAGACATTAGCATAAAGGGGCAGAGTTTTCACTATAGTTAACACACAAAACCGCATAAAAAGAGAAGGCAACACTGTCTCTTCATTCATTCCTATTTGTAAACCTACAATGGCTACATTAGTAGAAGAACAAGCAACTGCACTTCTCCTGCTTGCTGTGGCAAGAAGACTGCAGGTACGGAACCAAAGAGAAAGAAGGAGAATTCCTTGTTTCATAGATACCATCGTCATATCCGATGAAAGTTCGGAGGAAGAAAAAAATGTTGCAAAGCTCCATGAATATTTTAAAGAAATGAAAGGAAATCTAGCCAACATCAAAAAAAATATTAAAAACCTTGATAATACTTTTGATGACATGTATATGCTGTTTGCAACTGTTGTGCCAAAAACCAGTAGCACCCTTTAAGTGTAATACTATTTTTTTTTACATGTCATATTGTACTATACAAATTTTATATATTTTTTTTTTTACCTGCAATAAAACTGTTGCATCAACACTGTGTGATTTATTCTGGGTATTTTCCAAATATTACTTAATAAAGGTTAATATGACTTTATAAGTTGAATAGTTTATAAAGGGTAAAGTTTATAAAGGGTAAATAGGAATAGATTCACAACATAGATGCAAATGGTAATAACACACGTGTTTTATACAAGTGTAATGGTCTGCAGCCAGACAGGTGCAATACACATCTATACAAAACACAAGCCTGTGATGTGAGGATACCACACCACGTGGGACTGGTACAGGCATCACAAATTTACATACACACGCCCCCCAGGTAGAGGAAGTATCGGGGCATTGTCGTGGATCGATCAGAAGTTTATACACACTACACAAGGGAAACTAGATTGTAACGAAAATATTTGACTGTACGACTAACCAAATGAGGCGACAATCGTCCATTTGGGTAGACTTTCGACCATCATGTCACTACACACACTGACCCAACTTTTGAACGAGTGGTTGTATGTCGACTGGTTGAGCCGATTATTGGACAAAAACCCTGTAGTGTGTACCTAGCTTAAAACCTGCTCTTACCTGGATGAATGTAAAAGTTACATGTTAAAAATGTTGTCAGAGCACATACAAGTAACTGTGTTGAGCCCACTGAAGTGGGGAGAATCTGTGGTCTGTTACCCGCCTTAGCTTAGCGACAAAGCAGGGAAGGTGCACCCTAGGGCTTACAGTTATCAAGAATGCAGCCCCAGAAGGAGTAAAGATACTCGGATTCCTATGCAGTGTTATTGCTCTATGGGTATTAAGTGCATTGCATGCGAAAGTTTCTTTCAACCTATGTAGGTTACATATTGTACCTCCCAAAATATCTGTCCCTGGAAGAGGGACAGGGGGGTGGCCAAGCCTAGCACTGTAAAGCGATACACTACCCAATAGATACCTATCTTCCCCCATCATTTCCACCCGTGGGACAAACATGTCCCAGGGCAGGACAGAAGGACAGAGCCCTGAGATCGGGACAATTTGGATGTATGAGGTTATAATAAATCTGATTTATTGCTCATCAGTCTTGATGTGAGCTATTATTCCTGCACTGCACAGATATCCTGTAAATGGCCATCTAACCACTAATAGGGGTTCAATGAAGAGGTTGCCTGCAGCTATAGAGTCCTGGGATAGCCATCTACCGCCAGTAAGATAAAAGCAAGCAACAGCTTCAGTCAGAAGAAGCCTAAAGTTTATGTGAACATTAGGGAGCAGTCACATTGAAACTTTCCATTTTGGGGTTAAGTTGCCCGCAATTGCGCCCTAAAGCACAGGTGCAAAATGCAATAACTAAAACAGCCACAATTGAGGCCATATACAACTATCACAAGATGCGTGCAAGATAACACCAGTAGCACATGAACCTGGTTTACAGTGGGCAGATGTCACATAGACTTACACTTTTGTTTTAACTATTTATTTTGTTTGGCAAGTAAATACATCAATAAAACTGCTTTCTAATACAGCAGAAACATCTCCCTGTTTCATATATGAAAAATATTTGTTTAAACATGCACACAAAAGCATAATATACAGTCTTGGGTGCATCTGTGCATGTGTGACTCGGCTTGCTGAGTCATGCATGTGCAGTGGAATTGGAAGCCCTGACTCAGGCTTCCACCAGTTCCACTTGTGAAAAAAAAAATCTAAAACATATTTTGAATTGTTTTTATTAATTGCCATGGGAATGGCATTCCAAATATAAAAATGCTTTATTTAAATAAAACATTTTTTCTACGACTATCATATGCTATCGCTATCCTGAAATGGCAATAGAGAAAGGAGGATTGCAGCTGTAGATGTACTGATGTAATCCTTGTTATATAGAATTATCCCATGCTTTGCATCTTTGCCAGCGGGGGCTACGGCTGGCGACAGCACTGCGGTAGGCCTTAATAGATAATGATCAGCCCTATCTCCAGAGTGAACTACTTTGTAGGAAATACTATGTTCCACTTTTTAGATGATTTCCAGGTGTAAAACAAATATTTTGTATGTTATCTCAGAGGTATCTTATCAATTCAGGAAAGAGCTTTAACATTCCAACCATTGTTCACCTTTGTTTTCAGAAATTATTTCCACCTTTGCTTTTCAGATTGCCACCACATACTGAGTCACCCAGTTTGTCCAGTCAGTGATGCTGGTCACTATTGACCTTAGACAATTTCTGTTCTTATATTATTTTTATCAAGATCAGGTGGTAGAATAAGAGTTCATTTTACTGTTTTAAGAAAACACTGGGCTTCATTTATGAAGTGCCAAAGAGCCAAGGTACAGTGCAAAATCCATCATGCCCCTCAGTGTACACAGGTTCACTTAGATTTCCGCCAACTCTTGTAAGATTTCTGAAAATGATGGCAGTGTTGTAAAGGAGCATCAGCCGATGGAGAAGTGAGGGCACTCCAAAAAAAAGTATTTCAGTTTGCCTGTCAATTTAATGATTATTTTAATCCATAAATGAGGCTAAACCAGTGGTTCCCAAACTGTGTGCCTAGGCTCCTGGGGTGCCTTGGAGATCTTACAGGGGTGCCTCAGCCAGGGCCAGTGGTAAGCAAGGCGGGGGGCTACTTGGTAATTATTTTGGCTTAGGGGTGCCTTGAAAAAATTTTGGAGACCCTAAGGGTGCCTTGAACTGAAAAAGTTTGGAATCCACTGGGCTAAACTAAGCATATTTTAGGTGAATAACAGAAAAGTTTCACCCTAACGAAATGCGTGTTTCTAAAGTTGTAATTGCAACAATTGTCTCAGGAAGAGAGCCCTGGGTTGATGGATACATGTGTTAAGCTGGCTTAGCGCTGGCCAAATAGAGTCATGGAGTCTGGTCCACCGGACTTCACTAAGAACCGCCGCAAGGCAGGATAGACTTTTGTGGGCCCTCTGATCAGCCGCTAAGCATAACACAGCAGGGAGAAAGGGAAATCCAAAAGCAGGTCAGCTAGCCGAGGACTGATACACTGGCGATAGCGAGGTACAAAATGAGCAAGCAGTAGGGAGTCCAATAACAAACTGGGATCTGGAACACAGGCAGTAGTGCAGTACAAAATCAGGATCAGTGAGAGAGTGGTCAGAACAATCAAGGACTGGTACACAAGGGGTATAACAGGTAGAAGCACTATCCTGGAAGGAATCACAAGGGAAGCCAAGGTCAGCAGCAATACAGCATAATAAGGAGTCAGTCTGGGTATGAATACCTTTTCCTCTGACACAGCTGCAATGTCAGAGTGAGCTTTATATACTTTGAAGATTTGAATATACCATGTCCTAGCCACAATCATGTGACCGCCCGAACCAGGAAGTGCTTATCTTACACAAAGGCACAGAGGAAATCAACAGCGAAGGAGTCTGGAGCAGGTAAGTTTTATAACAGTAGGAAGTTCGACTGATGGTTACACTTTTTCAAAGCGCTGCTCTTTCAGGTTTTTCTGCCTCTCTGCACACATAGGCATTCTTTGCAGTGGTGGCTCCCAAGTGCGGAGAGTAGGGCGGCACCTTGATACATCTGTGCATAACCGTTTTGTACTTCATAAATGGTGCCCAGAACTTTGTCCTCCACTGATGTATGATAAAAGTACAGGAAATATAGCTTATTTATGTGTGTTCAGCTAGTGAGATGTATACAGCACAGAGACTATTTGGTGTCAAGCATACAATGATGTTACATCCAGTGCCGTCCAGCCTGGTGACCTACATATAAAGCAGTGCATGTTTAGGTGGCAAGCATACAACACAGAGTCCATTCAGGTGGCAGCGCCAATTCTCATGGAAAGTATAAAGTACAGAGCTACTTTTGGTGGCATAAAACTCAAAATGTTGCTATTTTTCCACAATTGTGGTACAGAATTGATACAATCTAGCTTTTAACCTGTAGTGACTACACTAAGATTGTCTCTGTGTTTTCGCTATTATATTCATTAGGATGGATTTTGTGTGTGCTAAAATATTCCCAAAAAATACAAACAACAACACAAAATCTGAAAAGCATTAGGCCAGGGCTATTAATTTTGTGTCACACCACTATTTGCATACAGTACAACCTCATGTGTTCTATCATTTGCACTTATTTTGCATTGTGTTTTTATAACATAACTGCAGCTTTGCTCTGATTTAATTATATATAATTGCTTTTTATTTGAAATGAAAACAATGCTTTTTAGTTCATTAGCCTAAAGCTGGGTACACACTACACTGTTTTCGTCCAATAATCGGCTGAAACAGCCGACATACGACCGCTCGTTCAAAAGTCGGGTCAGTGTGTACAGTTACACGATGGTCGAAAGTCTGCCCAAATGGACCATTGTCGCCTCATTTGGTTGGTCGTACCGTTTAATATTTTCGTTCCAATCTCGTTTCCGCTGTGTAGTGTGTATAGACTTCCGACAGATCCACGACAATCCTCCGATACTTCCTCGACCTGGGGGGCATGTGTATGTAAATTTTTATGTCAATCACAGTCCCACGTGGTGTGTAATCCGCACATCACTGTGTTTTGTATCGATGTGTATTGCACCTGTCTGGCTGTAGACTGTTACACGTGTAGAAATCACGTGGGTTATTACCCTTTGGATGTATGTTGGCAATCATTTGTCATTTAACCTTTATAAAGTTTCAAAACTATGAAAGCTAAAACGCCATAATAACCTTTATTACATAATGAATATGCCCCAATATGTTTGAAATACTCTAAATAAAACACACAGTGTTAACGCAAAACTTTTATTGCTGGTAAAAACAATAGCAATGTTCAACTACTCTAGTACAATATGAAAAGTGAAAAAAAGTAATATTACAGTGCAATGGTGGTACTGGTTTGTGGCACAACAGTTGCAAACAGCATTTACATATCATCGAAAGTATTATCAAGGATTTTGATTTTTCTCTTAATGTTCGCAATATTGTCTTTCATTTTTTTCAAATGATCGTAGAGCTCGGCGACATTTTTTCCCTCTTCCAAACTTTCGTCTGATATAACGATAGTATCTAAGAAGCAAGAAAATACAAAGGTTTTACCATTTCGCTTCTATCTCTGTACTAAAGTTAATACAAGTTTTATTCCAACACCTGACATGTGCTCACCTTGCGCACTGCTCGAGATCACTTTGTGTTGTGGTCCCTCGGGCACATTTATTTTTTCTCATTTTATCACAGGTGTAATTACATCAGTGGTATCTACAGTGTCCTTGTCACCGTTAATTCTTACTTCTGACAAAACAATAATCATACGTTTGCATTGGTTCTAGCGACAGTAGAATGAAATACATAAAGTCCTTCATACAGGTACATTACACGACTACACAGGCTACTCACTTTTTTTTATGTTTCTACGGATTCGCTCCAGTCTCCTTGCTTCTTTATTTTTAAGATCCGACCACCTCTTCTGGACTTGGAATTTATTTCTTTTTTTTCCAAGTGTTTCCTTCAGTAATCGCAGTAGTTTTTGCATTATCAATTCCTTTCTATTATTCACTTTTCTGTACTTTCGCTTTTGACAGTCGTAGTCGTACTGGTCCAGTACTTTGACCATCATCTCCATCTCTCTAGGGCTCATTGACTTTGCTCTATTACCTGAAGTACATTCTTCTTGGTCATTTCCATCCCCCTCTGTAACTTTTCCTACATATGTTGGCCCTTCCGGCACCATTTGTGCCTGCGTCTCCGTCTCCATTGCTTCCACCCCCACTAACACCTTCTCTTTATTCTCCATCTTCTCACATTCCTCGGCGCCAGACAGGCTCCTCTATAATTTTTATACACTCTGACATGGGCGTTTGTTTAGAGAATGGAGCATTGTGGGTGAAGACTATTCGTGTATAATAACCTCGTGTATCAGTGTTTTTTTTCTTTAACTGTAACCCGTTCATGACCATTACATACGAAGGGAATTTACGATTCTTCGGAGCTGTACATTCGTTCACATATACAGTAAGTTCTTTCTGATTGATACATACATGTGTACTTGCATTGGTGAAATTTACTGCACGGATGGGACTTATGTTTCTTTTTATTATACCCAAACAGATAATCATAATGACATATGAAAGAAATGCTGACCTAATGAAGGATTTTATTAAGACCTACAGGGCTCACCCATGTTTGTGGAAAGCCAAATCCAAGGAGTATTCTAACAGAATGATGCGAAACCTTGCGATGCAAGAGCTTGTAAAAGCATGTCTGCCATATCACCCTGGTGCAACTGTTGAATGGGCAAAAAGCAAGATCCAGAACCTTAGGACTGTGTATAAAAAAGAATTAAATAAAGTAGAAGCATCCAAAAAATCAGGAGCTGCAGCTGAAGACGTGTATGTGCCAAAGCTATGGTACTTTGATATGTTACACTTTGTGAAGGACCAAGAAACACCACGTACGTCCATTAGCAGCATTCCCACAGACAGCAGTTCATCCACAGAGGTAGAGCAAGCATATGATATACCTGCAAGCGGCACAGTAAGTACAGTACATTATGATGTTGTAATGTAACAGATTTATTAATGTTCAAACAATCAACAACACAATAACAATGCATAACATGTTTATAAATATTCATATACAATCATTTTGCCATGGCACGACACCATCACCGTTAAAAATACGAAAAGTAGGCCTCACGATTTAATTTGGCCACTGAACAACCGTTTTTAGAGTGGCCACACTCTAATGGTGTTAAGCCCACTACCTCCATGTCCTCACCATTACTTTCCACATTGACCTGAGTGGTAAGGCCACTAATGCTTTTACGCCGCAGAAAGTTATGCAGAGCACAACAGGCCATCACAACTTTGTCTGTTTTGTCCAAACGCAGGTTGATTGTCGACTGAAAAACTCTGAACCTGTTGCTTAGAATCCCAAAGGCATTTTCAACGACACGCCGAGCACGTGACAGTCTGTAATTAAATATACGCCTTTCATGGGTCATATTTCTTTGCGGGTACGGTTTTAATACATTCCCATGCAATGCAAAGGCGTCATCTGCCACAAACACAAAGTTTAATCCATATTTAGTGCTGCTCCGCAATGGAAGGTTTAGGGCATTGTTTTTTAGTTTGTTATGGAAGGCAGTATGCTCCAATGCACCACCATCTGAGACTCTTCCATTTTTCCCAATGTCCACAAATAGAAATTCATAGTTCGCATCCACGATGGCCATTAAAATAATGCTGAAAAACCCTTTGTAGTTGTAGTAGAAAGATCCACTGTTTGATGGTGGCATGATTCGGACATGTTTGCCATCAATAGCACCACCGCAATTTGGGAAATTCCATAGTCTCTCAAAGTCTTCCGCTATCACTTTCCAGTCTGCTTCGCTCGATGGGAACTGAAACATAAAGATGTGTACATAGTTTACATTTGAACATGCATGCAATTGCATCCCCTCATTCGTTTGCTCTTTTTCAGCCTGCACTACTGTCTGATGGGCTCATGCTGGAAGTTGAAGACCCGGATGCTACAACAATTTATCCCATTCCACGTGAAAGCCAGCTAACTGCAGACAGGCAAGATGCGACCCAAGGTGATACACCAGCAAAAATAAATCAGAAGCGAAAGAGACGCAGAATACATGAAATAGCAGAAAGTGATGCACTAGCAGAAAGGATGCTTGATTGCGCTAACAGTCTGCTAACACCAAGGGCTAGATTTACTAAGCTGCGGGTTTGAAAAAGTGGGGATGTTGCCTATAGCAACCAATCAGATTCTAGCTTTCATTTATTTAGTACCTTCTACAAAATGACAACTTCAATCTGATTGGTTGCTATAGGCAACATCCCCACTTTTTCAAACCCGCAGCTTAGTAAATCTAGCCCCAAGTGTTAATGAACACTTTATTATTAATTTTTATTTATTAGGCGCCACAAAATGTCAGCAGCACCGTACAGGGTACAAACAGTAGGACAGTACAAGGTAGAACAGTACAGTACAATAAACAAGTAACACTATAACTCAGGTAGCTCAAAGCACAGCTAATAAGAATGGCTGAGAGGGTGAAGGTGAGGGAGATTCAGCACAGCAGGAAACCTGTGTCCAAGTGTAGACGCAGCTAACAGGTTAAGAGCCACTGAAATGGTGCAAAGAAAAGCAAGAGTGGAGTCAGTGGGCAGAAGGCCCAAGAGGGAGGTAGGCAGAGTAGCTGGAGAGCAAAGTTAAAAGTGATGGAAACTGGAGTAGAGAAGGCCCTGCTCAGAGGAGCTTAAAATCTAAAGGGAAGGGCGGACAAACCAAAGACACAAGGAGGTAAATGTATCAAGCTGAGAGTTTTCCGGCGGGTTTGAAAAACCAATCAGATTCTAGCTATCATTTATTTCGTGCATTCTACAAAATGATAGCTAGAATCTGATTGGTTGCTATATGCAACATCTCCACTTTTCAAACCTGCCGGAAAACTCTCAGCTTGATACATTTACCCCAAGGGGTGAAATGGGGACAGGGTCACACGGAGCGAGAAGGAGAAAGGGGGATGAAGGGGAGAGAGGGAGACAAGGTGGGTAGTAAAGCGGATGACTGATAGGCTTTTAAGAAAAGGTGGGGTTTTAATCCCCTTTTGAAGCTGCACAGATTGGGGAATGTTCTGATGGAATGAGGGAGATTGTTCCGATGGAGGGGGACAGCACGGGGGAAGTCTTGAATACGTGAGTGTGATGAGGTTACCAGCAGGGGCGGGCTGGGCCAGGAGGGCACATGCCCCCCGGGCCGGACCAAAAAATCTTTGGGCTGGTCCTTAGTGTTTATTACTTGGTGGCTGGCTCCCCTCCAGGACCAGCCACCTTCTCCTATTGGCCGCGGATCCTTAGGGGGGGAGAGAGAGAGCGAGAGAGGGGGGGAGAGAGAGAGAGAGAGTGGGAGAGAGAGAGTGAGTGTGTGTGCCAGTACATGTACGTGGTTTGGGAGCTATTAATTGAATGTGGCCTGTTTGGGGGGGGGGGGGAATTGAATGTGATTATGAATTATTTAAAGCCTGGGATGGTTGTGGGGGATGGATATATTTATTAAGTGTGAATGCTATTTAATTTATTGTTGGGGCTGTTTGGAGGGAGGGAAATAAGTTTGTTTATTACATGGGAATACTGTTTAATGTTGGGGGGAAATAGGTCTATTTATTAAATGTGTATGCTATTAATTTGTCACTCACCGGACCGTGAGTGCCTCTGCTCTTGTGCGTGGTTCTCTCTCCTTCCTGCCGGCGCCTGTCCTGAGCCGCGGCCGTCGGCCATCTTGATAGGACTGCGCATGTGCAGGATACCTGAACTCTTATGACCTTGTTTTTAACTTAATTGGTGGATCAATCACCTCTCCCTATTTAAGGCACCTGTGGCCTTTGTATCGTTGCCTGATCTTGATTCTCACTCCCTGTGAGTCTCTGAAGGTGTTTCCTGTGTCCTGCTCGTGTCTTCAGTTTCCTGCTGGATTACCTGCTCTGCTCATCGGCGGTTCCCATACCCGCTACTGACTCCTGTGTCCTGCTCATGTCTTCAGCTGTCTGCTGGATTACCTGCTCTGCTCATCGGCGGTTCCCATACCCGCTACAGACTCCTAGCTCTCCTGCTCGTGTCTTCTGTTTCCTGCTGGATTACCTGCTCTGCTCATCGGCGGTTCCCATACCCGCTACAGCCTCCCAGCTCTCCTGCTGTGTCTGCACCAGGACAAGCCTCTCTACTCAGCAGCGGTATGCATACTTGTTATTGACTATTAACTGTTATCCTGCATATCTGCCTTGGACAAGTTTCTCTTCTCAGCAGCGGTATACATACCCGCTATAGACTATTAGCTGTTACCCTGCATATCTGTTTGGACGAGTTTCTCTGCTCTCCAGCTGTATACATACAGCCATAGACTATTACTATTACTTTACTTATCTGCACCTGGACAAGTCCTCACCTCCTCGCAGTGGTACAACTTGCTATCCGCAGACCACTGACTTCCCCGCTACCTACCTGCACCTGGACAAGTCTTCCCATCACAGCAGTGGTACAACTTGCTATCCGCAGACCACTGACTCCTCCGCTACCTACCTGCACCTGGACAAGTCTTCCCATCACAGCAGTGGTACAACTTGCTATCCGCAGACCACTGACTTCCCCGCTACCTACCTGCACCTGGACAAGTCTTCCCATCACAGCAGTGGTACAACTTGCTATCCACAGACCACTGACTTCCCCGCTACCTACCTGCACCTGGACAAGTCTTCCCATCACAGCAGTGGTACAACTTGCTATCCAGAGACCACTGACTCTCCCGCTACCTACCTGCACCTGGACAAGTCTTCTCATCACAGCAGTGGTACACCTTGCTAGCCGCAGACCACTGACTCTCCCGTTACCTTCCTTCACCTATTCACGTCCGCCCGGCTCTTCTTGGTTGATACCTGCCTCTGCACTATAGTTGCAAGTCGCTGACTTTCCTACCATTATAGCTGCGAGTCGCTGACTCCTATCTACTCCATTGACATTCTCTCTCCACCTGCTGTTGTATAACGTTCCTACTATTCACCCTACTGCCCAGAGGATCGCTGTGTAAACCCCGCCCCTCTGGTAAGCATTATCATCTGGTGAATCCTGGGTAGAACTCCTAGTGCCCGTGACATAATTTAATGTCAGGGCTAGTTAGAGGGAAGTTATTTATCAAATGTGAATACTATTATTTTAATTTTGGGCTAGAGAGAGGCTTTATTATAAAATGTGAGTGTTATATTGATTTAACAGCGGGGCTGGTTGGAGTTTTCTATATTTCATGTACCTTTTTTTTCCAAATAAGGCATCCAACATTCCAGGATCCAGACAAGCAGCATCTGATCTAAAGACACCAGCAGCCACAGGTGGTGAAAGTAGCAACAACAGGTAAGAGAGAGCAGGACAGTCTGCCAACTGTCCTGAATCTGTTGGAGCAGTCCTGAATTTGGATGACTGTCTCGCTTAGTCAGGATTTGGTCTGATTGCAAGGACAGTTTGGAGGTCCTGCTTCACTGTGTACTGCTCATAAAGGCAGAACTGCGTGCACCTAACAATAGTGCACACAGTATTGCCTGTGTATTGTATAAAAGTTGTCTAAAATGCTAACCATGTTACACCATAGTGGTCCCCTCAGTCTAAAATACCCCAGCCCCCCCAGAGCATTAATCCAGCTCTGGGCCAGGGTGTCAGATTGACATCTAGTGCTCTGCTCCTCCTACCAGTAGCACCGGTCATATTATTTGTTTTAAGTTAACCCTAAAACAAATAATAACCCTATTTGTAGATAGTCCAAAAACAAGCCCTTTTGCTGGCAAAAACATCAGGTTTTTAAAGCAAAAGGGCTTTTTGCATTTTTATAAATCAGCCCGTGTTCAGTACTGCAATAGAACCAGTGTCGGACTGGCCTGCCGGGGGACCGGACTATTCACCGGGGGGCCCTGTGCCTGATAGCCCCGCCCTCTTCATTGGTGGGGCGGAGTTATCCGGCTGAGTATTTTGTCGGCTGCAGCCACTAAACATACATCGGATATTTGTGTGCCATTTTCATTACAGCATCAATCTCAGCCAGTTTGCCAGCTTGTCAGGTGAGCACTGTCGGCAGTCTGTTCTGAAATGTTGCAGCTGCAGAATCCCCAGTCCTGTGAAGTGCTGTTACGAACACTAAGAACAACATATCTATTTGCTACATGAGCTGTGCGGGGAAGTTCCCATGTGTTGGGTGAGGAGTTATTACCTTGAGACATTTATGGGGTACATCCTACACTGATGTTAATAACCTCATTTACCATCGAACAGAGGCTTTTTGACATTAACCACAGAAGAGTCTGATATTTATACATAGAACAGAGTATTTTTTCAACTATGGATGGAAACTCAATCAACTTGTTATCTTTCTCACTGAAAAATCTGTGATCATTGGACTACTGCAGCTTGTCTGTCATAATGCCTATGTAGTTTGTGGTCCTTTATAAACACATGCAATACTTTCACTTTCATCTTAAGCTCCCATTTACCAGTACACCCATTCTTGGTACTAGAATTATATAATTTCTAGAAATAATATAATTTTAATGTGCACACGGTCAATCATTGGGTGTTCCTTATTGAAATAACTGTGGGCCCATAGATCAAATTACAACAAACAAAGAGCTCTAAGTTGAAACCTGTTATTATATTGGCATTTATTTTAAAGAGATTGGATCTGTTTTATATTAAGAGTTTCATACCCTGCTAAGCAAGATAGCTGATTTTTTTTGTATAGCCATACATATTAATATATATTTATATGTATGTGTTCATGTATCACATTACTACAATGTAATAGAAAACAGGGTTTCCATATATACGCACTGTTGTCTGTTTTTTTTAATGTTTTGTCTTGTTTGGCATTTTATAGTGTATAATAAATAATAAAGTAATCTTAATCCTAATCCTGCTGATTCTGTGTACTGGGCAATGCATTTTCTGGTGGCAGCCCTGTTTGCAAGGTCCGCTTTTTCTTTATACACCACACTATGATGCTATATGTTGTCGTACATGGGATGACAAGATCCCCTTTAATGATTAACCACACCCCCTCTTGCAGTTGGCCACACCTCATTGTAGTGGGCCCCTACCACTGCCTTCCCCCAGTGGGCCCTTTATGTCCCAGTCCGACACTGAATAGAACATTATATAATCTATTGCTATAATATGATTTATACCTCATTATAATCAGCGAGGTATGTAAAGAAAACAGAAAAAACAAGAGTGCTGTAGGGAGAAGGAACATATAAAATAAAATGCAATATAAAGTGAGGTTTGTTTTTTGTTGCATTTTTTGCTTTCATTATTTAAGATTATCAATTTTAATAATAAAGTATCGCTGCGTTAAGCAACACTAAAATTGCCTCTTTTTAGATTGATAAATATATATTGTACCGAAGACCACCCTATAAGGATGGGCTGCTGCTTATTGGCCAGTGCCATGTGCTTGCCCCCCGGGCTAAAGTCTGCCAGCCAGCCCCTGGTTATCAGAGAGAAGTAGAGGCGACGCTCTTGGCCGATTGCAGTGGGCAGTCTAGGTCTATAAATTCCCAAAAGAATGCACATAAAAAAAATGTTTAATGTCACCTATTAATAATATAGTCATCAATGACAAAACATTAAAAAGCAAAAGTGTTTTTTATTTTCATCCCCCCATAAAATACATTTACATACATAAACTACATATTTACCGTTGCTCCTGATTGCAAACACATGTTCTAGCATGCATACACAGCCGCCGTCACTAGTAAGACGTTTATACCAGACCTGAAGCTGGTGCTAGTTATACGACTGAAAAACATGTAGCTTAGAGACGGGTGGATTGGGAACTTAAAGTGGCCTCATGTAGGCAGTACCAAATAAATGGTAGGCTTTGGAGCTCTATTTGTGTCAATGACTCAGAGCTTGGTAAACATACTGATCAGGGTGTTGTAGGAAGACATCACACCCCCCTCAAATACTTAGGCTGTGCAGATGCTGACTTTCCTCTTGGCCTGTCCCAGCCTCTTCTTCTTGAGCCCTAGTTGCACAGTGGCGATGGCGGAGGTCCCGTTATCGTTGAGGGTCAGGCTTTAATGAAGCAACCTATTGGAGTGAGCTAGTTCTTCGCTGCAGAATTTCCTTTCTTGGCTCCCGAACAGAAGGAGGAAGAGGAGAATCTGCAGCTTGAAGCTTCTTCTGTGGGGGAGGGGATGCTCCTCTGGTGCAGGAGTTTGGAGAAAGTGGAAGCCAGGGAATGGCTGGTGTAGGTTGGGGCTTGAGAGATGTGTCTCTGCAGTGGTCCTCGGGAGATCTACAGCAGAGCCAAGCAGGGGTTCTCAGCTTGTCTCTCAGCACTCATCCGGCATCTCACAGCTGTCTCTCTCAACCAGCTCTGAGCACATCTCTCTCAGTTTTTTTTCTCTCAGTCTTTATCTCTCACAGGGGCCTCCCTTTCTCTCAGTCTTCCTCAGCTCTCAACGTGTCTCTCACAGCTGGCTCTTTTGCCTCTCAGCCAGTCTCTCTCATAGCTGCCCCTTTTCTCTCAGCTTGTCTCTTTCTAAGCTCTCAACCTGTCTCTCTCTCTCTCTCTCTCTCTGTTAGGAACCCCTCCAGCCGGCACAACACAACCCGGAATCTACTCTGCCAATCAGGTGTTCAATGGAGCCTCTGATGGTGGGGACAGACTGGGCCGCAGACTGACAGAGGGTCATGAAGTGTGTACCGGCTGGGGAGAACCCAGGCAAGAGGAGTGAGGTCCACGCAGAGGTCAAGGGCCGGGAGCAGACAACAGTATCGGAAAACAAGCTGAGGTCAGGGGTCACAGGCGAATAGCTGAACCGGTAAACAGGCCAGAGATCAGGGTCACAGGAAACACGAGCGAAGTCCAATTCAAAGCCAAGGGTCATACACGGGGAGTCAGTAGTGGTATCAGAATACAGGAACAGGAACTAGCAGGTCAGCAGACTGGAGCACAGAAGCTATAACCGGCAATGAGGTAGCAGACCTCATTGCCTTAAATAGTGAGGACTGACAGCCAATCAGAGCCTGGCTCTGATAATACCCAGCCCCCTGCACCTAAATTCATTAGCTCGCAGGCTAGTAATATTGATGGGCGCATGCGCCCGGCTTCTCATTGCCGGGACGCAGCGCTGAAGCGTCCCTCCGTTGCCCCGGCAACGGCCGGGTCATAGGCGGAAGTGATGTCCCGGTCGCCATAGCGACGGCCGGGACGCAGGTAGGAGAGTCGCGGGGGCTGGACACCGCTGCGGCTCGTAACAGTACCCCCCCTTTGAGGAGGGGTCGAGGGACCCCTACATCCAGGTTTTCTTGGGAACCTCTTGAAAAACTCCTTGAATTGCTTAGGGGCATGGAGTTGTCTCCCATGACCGTTCTTCTAACCCGCGGTTCCTCCACTGTACCAGGAAGTGCACCTGCCCTCGCACTCTTTTGGAATCCAGGATCCTTTGGACCACATATCTCCGTGGTCCATTCGAATTTCTCCCAGGCACACTTGGAGATCAGGTACAGTACAGGCTTCAACAATGAACAATGAAATGTGTTGGGGATCCTTAACGAAACCGGAATTTTTAACCTGAATGCTACGGAATTAACTTTCTTGATAATGGAGAATGGTCCAATGAACTTAGGGCCCAACTTTTTGCAAGGCTGTCTGAGCCTGATATTTTTTGTAGAGAGCCATACCTTCTGACCCACCTTGAGAGAGCAGATGGTACGGTGGTGGTCAGAATTTTTTTTTGCAGCAAATGAAGCTCGTCTCAAAGATGAGTGTACCTTCGTCCAGATAAGTCTGAGGTCCCTGGCAGTGGAGCGGATCTCCTGGATACCAGCAGATTTGAGTGAGTATAAGGAGTTGGATCTGGGGTGAAAGCCATAATTGCAATAAAACGGAGAGACCTTGGTGGATGAATGACATGAGTTATTACAAGCAAATTCCGCCCAGGGTAACAAGGAGGACCAGTTATCATGGAATTCTGATGTGTAGCATCTAAAAAATTGCTCTAAGGCCTGGTTAATCCTTTCGGTTTGACTGAGGGTGGTATGCGGATGACAAACTGATTTTAATTCCGAGTAGGGTACAGAAGGATTTCCAGAACTGTGCAATGAATTGTGATCCACAGGGTGATCCCCTCAGGGCTCTGTTCTTGGCCCTCTACTCTTTTCGCTCTATACTTCCTCCATTGGAGCTCTCATCTCCTCATTCGGTCTTCAGTATCACCTTTATGCTGATGATATTCAACTCTACATCTCTTCTCCTGACCTTTCCTCCTTCCTCCTCTCTCGTGTAACTGACTGCCTCTCAGCCATCTCCTCCTGGATGTCCTCACGCTTTCTTAAAATTAACATCTCCAAAACTGAACTCATTGTCTTTCCCCCACCCAGACACTCTTCCCACCATAACCTCTCTATCGTTGTTAACAACTCCACTATCTCCTCTGTCATCCAACTCCGCTGACTGGGAGTCACTCTCGACTCCTCTCTCTCTTTAGCCCCCCACATTCAATCCCTTGCCCAAGCCTGTCGCTTCCAACTCCGTAACATTGCCCGCATCCGTCCCTTCCTCTCTCAAGATGCCACCAAAACTATCATCCATGCTCTCATCATCTCCCGCCTCAACTACTGCAACCTCCTCCTTACTGGCATCCCCTGCTCCCACCTCTCCCCCCTACGCTCTATACTTAATGCAGCTGCGAGACTCATCTTCCTCTCACGCCGCTCCTCCTCTGCCTCCCCTCCCTGTCTTGCCTTACACTGGCTCCCCTTCCCCTTCAGAATCCTTTTCAAACTCCTTACCACCACCTACAAGGCTCTCTCCCAGTCTACTGCCCCTTACATCTCTAACCTCCTCTCCATTCACACTCCCGCCCGCTCCCTGCGCTCGGCCAATGATCGCCGCCTCTCCTCCACTCTGATCACCTCTTCCCACTCCAGAAACCAAGACTTCTCCCGCGCTGCCCCCCTTCACTGGAACGACCTCCCTCGCTCCATCCGTCTCTCACCCAATCTGTGCTCCTTCAAGCGGGCACTTAAAACTCACCTGTTCCTCAAGGCCTACCGACCATCCACTTAGCCTCTCATCTCCTCTGTTTCTCCCCTGGCCCCTTTTTTTCTCCCCCCCTTTGCTTCACTGGCTCACTTCTGTGCCTGATTTGTTTACCCTCCCTTAGGATGTAAGCTTGTATGAGCAGGGCCCCCCCTTCCTTTCTGTCTCCATACCTGTTCTTCCGCTCCGTCTCTACTGTATTTGCCTGCCTGGAGTTTCTGGAGAACTGGTACTTTGTGTTTATTGTTCTGTACTGTTTTACCCTGTATAGTCTACAGTTCGTACTGTGTACGGCGCTGCGGAATCCTTGTGGCGCCTTACAAAAAAACGATAATAATAATAATAATCCACGATCAGAAACGATGTCAGAAGGAAGTCCATGGAGACGGAAAATATGCTGTATGAAGAGAGTGGCTAGATCTCGAGCAGTAGGAAGTCGGGTTAATGGAATGAAATGTGCCATTTTGCTGAAGCGATCTACCACGACCCAAATGGTATTGTGTCCCGCAGAAGGTGGTAAATCAACGATAAAGTCCATGGAAAAATGTGTCCAATGCTTTGCAGGAGCGGCCAATGGAACCAACTGACCTACCGGGCGAGTCCTGTGAACTTTGTTCCTGGCACAAACTTCACAAGACACCATACATCATACAGTACTGGAAAGGATTTCCAATGTTTTGAAGACTCCAGGATGTCCAGCAGACTGACTATTGTGTGCTTCAGTAAGGACTGCCTTTCTTAGATGAACTGGGACAAACAAGCACCCTACCGGAGTATTATCAGGAGCCAACCTCTGGAACCTTTGTAAGGTACAGCTCAAATCTTGAGTTAATCCGGCATGGATCATAGACACAGGAACAATAGGTTCTGGGCTAGTGACCGGAGCATGATGTGCCAGGAAACTTCTGGACAGGGCGTCCGCTTGAATATTTTTAGAACCAGGATGATAGGTGATAATAAAGTTAAACCGAGTGAAGAACAGCGACCAACGAGCCTGTCAGGGGTTCAGACGTTTTTGGCTGACTGTATATACTGCAGATTCTTATGATCCGTTATGACGGAGATCTGGTGTGCAGCGACTTCCAACCAGTGTCGCCATTCCTCAAAGGCCCATTTAATTGCCATAGTTGGTTTCCGCTGAGGAGAACTGACGGGAAAAAAAGGCACATGGATGCAAGCGGTGGATCTGAGGATCTTTTTGTGACAAGATGGCTCCAGCACCGACGTCAGAGGCATCTACCTCAAGGATAAACGGTACCTTAGGGTCCGGGTGTCTGAGGACCTGAGCGGACACAAAAGCTTTCTTCAGGGTTTTGAATGCAGTTATTGCCTGTTGTGACCAAACAGCTGGATCACCTCCTTTGCAGGTCAAGGTGACGATAGGAGCCACGATGTCAGCGAAACCGCCAATAAATCTCCTGTAATAATTGGCGAATCCCAGGAATCTCTGGACCGCCTTGAGGTTATTGGGTTGTACCCAATCCAGGATTGCCTGGACCTTTGTTGGGTCCATGGAGAAACCTTCTGAGGAGATTATATAGCCCAAGAAGGATACCTTCTGAACCTCGAACTCGCATTTCTCGAGTTTAGCGTAGAGGTGATGTTCCCGCAATTTCTGTAAGACTTGTCTGACATGACCCTGGTGCACAGACAATGATTTGGAATATATGAGAATGTTATCTAAATAGACAACAACAAAGTGTCCCAGGAACTCACGTAACACCTCATTAATTAAATCCTGGAATACAGCAGGAGCATTACTAAGGCCAAATGGCATGACCAGATATTCGTAGTGGCCCAAGAGCGTGTTGAATGCCGTCTTCCACTCATCACCTACTCTAATACGTATGAGATTATAGGCACCACGAAGATCAATTTTTGTGAAGATCGTTGCACCTCTCAGTTGATCAAAAACTACGGAGATGAGGGGAAGGGGATAGGTGTTCTTAACCGTAATAAGGTTCAGCCCTCGATAATCGATACAGGGTCTGAGTCCGCCGTCCTTCTTGGACACAAAGAAGCACCCTGCTCCTACTGGGGACTTGGATGGCCTGATGAAGCCTTTCTCCAAGTTTTCATCAATATACTCTTGCATGGATTTGGTCTCAGGACCGGAGAGAGAGTACAAGCGTCCCTTGGGTAATTTAAAGCCCGGAGTGAGCTCAATTGCACAGTCGAAGTCCCGATGCGGTGGTAGAGTGTCAGCAGCGTTTTTAGAGAAAACATCCCGGTAGTCATGATACTGTGAAGGGAGCTGCTCCGGAGTAGACTGAACCATACGCAGAGGTAGTGTACAATGAGGGCTCCATTGGACAATTTCTCCTTTTACCCAATCCATGACGGGGTTATGACGGGATAACAAGGGGTGGCCCAGAATTAAAGGAACTGATGGACATTCGATAAGACGGAAGACTTTGGATTTCGAATGGAGAGCGCCAATGTTCAACTGTAGTGGTGGGGTCTCCCAAGTAATCTTGCCGCCTGGCAACGGACTACCGTCTAAACCACATACCGTAATGGCAGATTGGAGTTTAATCCGTGGAATCCCAGCAATCCCGGGCAAACTCGATGTCAAGGAAGTTGCCAGCAGCTCCACTGTAGATGAAGGCTGATAGTTTCACAGAACGGGCACTGAAGGTGAGCTGTGCAGGAATCAAAACAGCATTTTTTGGGGAAACAATCTGCAGACCTAGGTGAACTCTCCCCTCGTTCCCTAGGCATGCTCTTTTCCCGGCTTATTTGGGCAGGAACGGGAGAAGTGGCCTTTTGTGCCACAATAGAGACATAGGCCTTGTGATTGTCTCCTGACTCTTTCCTCAGGGGAAAGACGATATGCCCCTAATTGCATCGGTTCCTCACCATCCGTGGAAACAGGAACGAAGGCGGATGGCGATGATGATGTCTCCTTTTTGGTTTTCCGCTCTTTAAACCTCCTGTCAATTTTAATGGAGAGGTGCATCGGATCCTCCAGAGATGTAGGAGGTGGGTATTGCACCAAAGAGTCCTTGATCTGTTCCGATAAGCCGAGACGGAACTGACTACGTAAGGCGGGATCATTCCATCCACTATCAGGTGACCATCTATGGAATTCAGCACAGTATTCTTCTGCCAACCACCGGCCTTGTTTCAAGGCCCGTAGATTAGCTTCCGCGGAGGCCACTCGATCTGGGTCATCATATAGTAGACCCAATGCCTCAAAGAAAGCGTCTACGGACTGCATGGCAGGACTGGTCTGTGGCAAAGAAAAGGCCCAGGACTGGGGGTCACCTTGTAGAAGGGAAATGATGATCCCGACTCTTTGATGCTCTGACCCAGAGGAGCGGGGTCTCAACCGGAAATAGAGCTTGCAGCTCTCCCTGAAATTCCGAAACAGGGACCTATTTCCAGAGAAGCGATCCGGCAAGTTTATCTTAGGTTCACAGACGGAGCTTGGAGTGGGTTGTGAAATTTTTGCGGCTTCTTCTTCAACAGACAGGCGATCAGCCAATCCCTGGATCATCTGATACAAGGACTCAACATGGGCTGCTAGGGCTTGTGCCGGAGACGGTGTGGATCCACTTGCATCCATTCCAAGCTCGTCTCCGTGAGTGGGCCGGTTATAATGTTAGAAACCCCTCCAGCCGGCACAACACAACCCGGAATCTACTCTGCCAATCAGGTGTTCACTGGAGCCCCTGATGGTGGGGACAGACTGGGCCGCAGACTGACAGAGGGTCGTGAAGTGTGTACCGGCTGGGGAGAACCCAGGCAAGAAGAGTCAGGTCCACGCAGAGGTCAAGGGCCAGCAGCAGACAACAGTATCGGTAAACAAGCTGAGGTCAGGGGTCACAGGCGAATAGCAGAACCGGTAAACAGGCCAGAGATCAGGGTCACAGGAAACACGAGCGAAGTCCAATTCAAAGCCAAGGGTCATACACTGGGAGTCAGTAGTGGTATCAGAATACAGGAACAGGAAGTAGCAGGTCAGCAGACTGGAGCACAGAAGCTATAACCGGCAATGAGGTAGCAGACCTCATTGCCTTAAATAGTGAGGACAGCCAATCAGAGCCTGGCTCTGATAATACCCAGCCCCCTGCAACTAAATTCATTAGCCCGCAGGCTAGTAATATTGATGGGCACATGCGCCCGGCTTCTCATTGCCGGGACGCAGCGCTGAAGCGTCCCTCCGTTGCCCCGGCAACGGCCGGGTCATAGGCGGAAGTGATGTCCCGGTCGCCATAGCGACGGCCGGGACGCAGGTAGGAGAGTCGCGGCTGCTGGGCACCGCCGCGGCTCGTAACACTCTCAGCCTGTTTCTTTTACCTCTCAGCCTGTCTGTCTCATATCTGTCTCTCTCTAAGCTCTCAACTGGTCTCTCTCAACTGTCTTTCTTTTACTTTTCAGTCTCTCTCTCTCCAGCTTGTCTCTCACAGCTGTATCTCTCTAAGCTCTCAACCTGTCTGTCTCTCTCTCTCTCAGCCTGACTCTTATACCTCACAGTCAGTCTCTCATAGCTGCCTATCAGCCTCCCTCTCTCAAATAAGCCTGTCTCTGCCTAAGCTCTCAATCTCTCTCTCTCAGTCTGCCTCTTACCTTTCAGCCTGTGTCACACTCATCTCTAATGTGCAAATGATCAGGGGCTTTCGTAACTAACTGCAGGCTAGGCACACATGTGTACCTCTGTTTAAGCACACATACATAAATGAGAAATTATTTTGCTAGATGAGACTGAAGAAGAGGTGCATTTACATGGGTTTTTCCCTTGCAGATGGACTGCACTATCCTTTTAAAGGGATGCCTGTTGCATCTTCAGGATGCACTTTATACAGAAAAGCACATTTATAGGCACAATTCAGCCAAAGTAGTAAAAACTTTTACTACCATAGTGACACATGTAAAAAGACAGTCCTGATGTGCCCTCACTCTCATGAATTATTTAAGACATAAAGAAGGCTTCTAAATCAAGTAGTATTGTAAGAGAAAAATGGAAATGATGTAATTTAATGTGTAGCTTCCATGCAGTTTGAAATAATTAACATTAATAATGCATCCTGAGTAAAAGCCTATTTGCTAATTGTACAGCTGTAAACCACACAATATTCTTTAAAAAAAAAATAGCTATAAAATTGTGCCCCTCCCAGTGTCAAAAATACTTTAACATATCTCCCAACATTTATCCATGCAAAAGCAGGACTATATAAGCCCTGCCTCCAACCCAACCAAACCTGTTTCAAATCCTGTCAAATATGCCCACTTTGCACAATCTCCATGTGCCTTAGATATGATAGAAATTAGCATTGGTGTGGACAGAAGTTCCTTTGACACTGATCTCATGTGATCGCTCAGAGCCAATCTACTGAGAGCTGGGAATTTTTCACAGAACCTTACTCAGTGAGCATGCTCCTACCAGTCAACTCAGTATTACTCATAGCTACTCACAGGATGACCAATGTAAAAAGTAGAGATGAGCGGGCTCGGATTTCGCTAATCCGAGCCCACCCGAACAGTGCGGATCCGACGGGATCCGAGCACTGTTCGGGAACTTCCGGGCGCCAAATGAAGCCAAACCGAGGCCATGACATCCAAGTCTCGCGTCGGATCTCGCGAGACTCGGATCTCATAAATGCCCCGCTCGCGGCCGCCATCTTCATTCTCCCTGTGGTTAGTGAAGAGGGAGGTTGATGTGCTCTGTCCTGCTGATAACTTTACTAAAGTGGTGCTTTGTCCTGCTGAGTGCATTAGTACTTTGTCCAGTGCTCTGTCCTGCTGATTTATTTAGTCAAGTGGTGCTTTGTCCTGCTGAGTGCAGTAGTACTTTTTCCAGTGCTCTGTCCTGCTGATTCCAGTGGTGCTTTGGCCAGTGTCTGTGCTGCTGAGTCCAGTGGTGCTTTTGTCCTGTATTTGTTTCTGATAAGTCCATAGCAATTTGTTAATCAGCCAAAAATCTTTTAAAAAAAACAAAAAAAAAATCTCTAAAAAATATTAAAAAAAAAAAGATTAAAAAAATAATTGAAAAAGTATAAAAAATATTATAGAGCAATATATTCTTGCAGTCCAAAAAAAGAGGACCTGCCATTTCTATTACTACGTTCATTATTTCTGTAGTTCCAAAAAATAGGAACTGCCAGTTCTATTACTACGTTCATTGTTTCTGTAGTTCCCAAAAAATAGGAACTGCCATTTCTATTACTACGGTCATTGTTTGTGTAGTTCCAAAAAATAGGAACTGACAGTTTTATTACTACATTCATTGTTTCTGTAGTTCCCAAAAAGAGGAACTGCCATTTCTATTACTACGTTCATTATTTCTGTAGTTCCCAAAAAATAGGAACTGCCAGTTCTATTACTATGGTCATTGTTTGTGTAGTTCCCAAAAAGAGGAACTGCCATTTCTATTACTACGTTCATTATTTCTGTAGTTCTAAAAAATAGGAACTGCCAGGTCTATTACTACATTCATTCTTTCTGTAGTTCCAAAAAATAGGAACTGCCAGTTCTATTACTACGTTCATTGTTTCTGTAGTTCCCAAAAAATAGGAACTGCCAGTTCTATTACTACGGTCATTGTTTGTGTAGTTCCAAAAAATAGGAACTGCCAGTTCTATTACTACGTTCATTCTTTCTGTAGTTCCAAAAAATAGGAACTGCCAGTTCTATTACTACGTTCTTTGTTTCTGTAGTTCCAAAAAGAGGATCTGCCATTTCTATTAATATGTTCTTTGTTTTTATAGTTCCAAAAAAGAGGAACTGCCATTTCTATTACTACGTTCTTTGTTTCTGTAGTTCCAAAAAAGAGGAACTGCCATTTCTATTACTACGTTCTTTGTTTCTGTAGTTCCAAAAAAGAGGAACTGCCATTTCTATTACTATGTTCTTTGTTTTTATAGTTCCAAAAAAGAGGAACTGCCATTTCTATTACTACGTTCTTTGTTTCTGTAGTTCCAAAAAAGAGGAACTGCCATTTCTAATACTATGTTCTTTGTTTTTATCTGTGCAGTGGAATTTAGACCAGTTAGAGGAGGTATTGTGGCCCCGGTACCAAATTGGGTACCGGGGCCACTCCACTACACAGTCCAGATAGATGCGTATCAGATATTAAACTACATTCAGTGTTGGGGCCAAATCCAAAATTAATGAAAATGACCTGTCATCGTCAAAAACAAGAGGTATTGACGCGCTCGAACTACACCCTGTATATGCTGCAGAGGATGGAGGAGCAGCCATCTGTAGAGTGGAATTCAGACCAGTTGAGGGTGATATATTGTGGCCCCGGTACCAAATTGGGTACCGGGGCCACTCCACTACGCAGTCCAGATAGATGCATATCAGATATTAAAAAAACGTTGACTGTTGCTGCCAAATCCAAAATTAATGAAAATGACCTGTCATCGTCAAAAACAAGAGGTATTGACACGCTCGAACTACACCGTGTATATGCTGCAGAGGATGTAGGAGCAGGCAGCTGTGCAGTGGAATTGAGACCATTTGAAGGCGGAGGTATTGTGGCCCACTCCACTACACAGTCCAGAAAGCTACCTTGGTGCAACGTTTTGGACTAAAAACAATATTGTGAGGTGTGAGGTGTTCAGAATAGACTGGAAATTAGTGGAAATGATTGTTATTGAATGTTATTGAGGTTAATAATAGCATAGGAGTGGAAAACAACAAAAAAACAGGATTTTAGCGTTTTTTATGCTTTTTAAAAAAATAAATCAGAACCCAAAACCCGAAATCAGAACCAAAACCTTTCGTCAGGTGTTTTGGCAAAACAAATCAGAACCCAAAACCTCAAGCTAATCAGAACCCAAAACCCAAAACACTAAAAGTGCCCGGTGTACACCCCTAGTAAAAAGGTGGATCAATCATCATCTTTTTTTTTTATATGGCGCCAGCAAATTCAGTAGCGCATTACAATTGGGAAGGAAAAACAGTAATAAAACAATACTGGCTAAAACAGTATGTACAAAGGAACCTGCTAACAAACTTACAATCTTAAAAGATGCTATATAGCTGTAATACCCAGTAGACGTGTTAAGTTATGGGCTATCTTTCAGATATCTGTTTAATGTGTTGTTGTATAAAGGTGACAGCTACACTTGTAATGAATATGGTGGTCCCAAACTGGACTTAACGTGATATTTCTACCATTTCAACAATGCATGTTTCCAGCAGGACCAACAATCCCAATTTTCTGGGACAGCTCCAAAGAATGGAATGTAGACACCAGTATGCACAAGACACATTTGCACAATATAAAATGCACTGTGGGGGCACACTCTTTCTGGTTCCTAAATGACTTCCAGTGCATGGGAACCATTGACTGACTACACTTTCTAATCTGCTGAATCAAATCAGATTCACACTGGCTAGTCAAAATCAGCACATATGTAGCCAACTTAAAACTAAAGCGTTTACTTACAAAGCTCAAAAGAGGTTCATATGATGGTGAAGCCACCAAAAACTGAATTTTTCTGGGAATTACAGCATATTTATAATTAGTGCATTGCATCAGATATCGGAGATATGTGCTATGGTCCTAGCCTCTTAAATCGCAAATTCAGTCCCATAGGTGGATATGGGGACTGCAATAAAAAACCCTATTTATCAAGCTCCAAAATTCTGTGCTTGACCCCAACAGCTAACACCATCTGAAGTTGGCATTAGCTGTTCTATCCTATGGGGAGAGTATCACAGGAGAGGGATCTTCGGACCCCTCCATGGCAGGCTTTGGAATGGTTAAGCAGAGGAATAGTAGACCTTAATGAACATGTGGGTTTTCAAGGACCATTTGAAGCTTTGCAGGCTGGGGATAGTCTGATAGAATGAGGGAGATTGGATTCAGGAGTGAGATGTGGTTGACAGAGGGGAGGTAAGGCAACGGTCATTGGCCGACAGGAAAGGGTGGGAGGATTTATGGAGATGAGGTTGGAGATGTAGTGAACAGTGGAGTTGGGAGAAACCTTTGTATGTGAGGGCGATGAGTTTGAAGAGGTGTAGGGGAGCCAGTGTAAGGCTTGGCAGAGAGGGGAAGCAGATGTGAAGGGTTGAGAGAGGAAGATAAGTCTAGTTGCAGGATTAAGTATAGTTCAAAAAGGAGCGAGATGGGAGCAGGGAAGGGCAGTAAGGAGTAAGTAGCAGTAGTCGTGGCGAGAATGATCAGCGAGTACATAAGAGTGTTGGTGGCATCATGGAAGAAGAAGGGTCTGACACCAGTGATGTTGTGAAGCTGGAAGTGACAGGATTGGACAAGAGATTGGATGGGTGGGGTGACAAAGGAGAGGGAGGAATCAAGAATGACACCCGGGCAGCAGACTTGGGAAACTGAGGAAATAATGAGAATATAAAAAAGAGGATTTTTGTACTTACGTTAAATCTCTTTCTCCGAGTCCATCTGGGGGACACTGCTACCTTGAGGTTGTCTGAGGGCGTTGGAGTTGGCACTTAAACAGTTAAGAACTAAACTTGATGCTGACTCCTCCCCTCTGCAAACCCATCCACCTCAGTTAATACTAAAGTCCCAAGAAAAAATTGAGCAAGTCTAACTAACTAAAATAACAGCAAAAGGGAGGGAACGCAGTGTCCCCCAGATGGATTCGGAGAAAGATTTAACGCAAGTACAAAAATCCTCTTTTCTCCATCATCCATTCTGGGGGACACTGCTACCTTGGGGACCTTCTAAAGTAGCACCTCTAAAGGTGGGAATTAATTGGTCTACCTGCTTGTAATACATTTTTGCCAAAATTGGCGTCTGAAGATGCAAAAATGTTGAATTTGTAAAACCGAGTAAAAGTATGGACAGTTGATCCGCAGAAGCCCCATGACGAGCAGCCCAAGATGCCCCCACTGCATGGGTAGAGTGTGCCGTGACAACTCTAGGCACAGGCCGGTTCACACTCATTTAGGCATGCCTAATGACAGACTTAATCCAGCGAGCAATTGTCTGTTTGGAAGCTGGCTATCCTCTGCTTGAGGAGCTGTAAAGCACGAAAAGAGAATCAGTTCTTCGACAAACAGAAGTCCTTTCCACGTATACTTTTAAAGCTCTGACCACATCCAGACTTATTGACAAAGACGGAGAAGAGGACCCAGGAGAGGACTCTTCTTCCTTAAAAGCTGGAACCACTATTTCTTGATTCATATGGTAACTTGAAACCACCTTTGGCAAATAAAGACGGAATTGTCCTGAGGACCGCTCTGTCCTCATGGAAAATTAAGTAAGGAACTCTACAAGATAAGGCTCCTAATTCAGATACTCTTCTAGCTGAAGCGATGACTAAGAGAAAAACAACTTTCCATGTCGCAAATCTGATGTCAGCCAATTCCAGAGGCACGAAAGGAGGATGTTGTAGAACATTCAGAACTAAATTTAAATCCCATGGGGCCAGCGGAGGAGTATGGGGAGGCTGCACATGCAGAACCCCCTGAAGAAAAGTATGAATATCTGACATGGAGGCCAAGTGGCATTGAAAGAAAATAGACAGTGCAGAGCCCTGAACTTTCAGGGAGCTAAATCTAAGACCCTTCTCTAACCCATCCTGGAGAAACGCCAGAAACCGAGTTAGACTAAAAGACACAGGATCGTGACTATTACTTTCACACAATTGTACGTAAATCTTCCATATTTTATGGTAAATCTGCTGATACTGGTTTACGAGCTTTCATCAGGGTATCCACAACGCTAGATGAGAAACGTCTAGAGCTCCAGAGTTTGGCTTCAATAGCCACACCATTAAAGCCAAACGAGTTAAGTCCAGATAATGAAATGGACCTTGAATTAGCAGATCGGATCTGAGGGGAAGAGCCCAACCCTAACCTTCTGCCATCTTCAAGATGTCTGTAAACCAAACTCGTCTTTGCCAATTTAGTGCTACTAGAATTACTGGATGCACTCCCATTCTTACTCTTCGCAGTACTCGTGAAATCATTGGAATTGGGGAAAAAAGATATCCCCGTTTGAAATCCCAATTCATTGACATTACATCCACTGCTACTGCTAAAGGATCTCTGGTTCTTGCGTAAAATCTAGGAACTTGATGGTTGTATCTCGATGCCATCAAATCCAGATCTGGAAGACCCCACCATTGAACTAGTTACTGAAACACCTGTGGGTGTAGACCATTCCCCCGAAAGGATTGCATGCCTGCTCAGCTAATCCACTTCCCAGTTTTCCACTCCTGGAATGAAGACTGCGGAAATCGCTGGAAGCCAGATCTCTGCCCAAGACAAGGGGCTAGATTTACTAAGCTGCGGGTTTGAAAAAGTGGGGATGTTGCCTATAGCAACCAATCAAATTCTAGCTGTCATTTTGTAGAAGGTACTAAATAAATGAAAGCTAGAATTTGATTGGTTGCTAGAGGCAACATCCCCACTTTTTCAAACCCGCAGCTTAGTAAATATACCCCAAGATATGTTCCGCCACATGCATTGCTCCTGCACTTTTTGTTCCTCCCTGATGGTTTACATATGCCACTGCCGTTGCATTGTCCGACTGTAGACGGACCGGTTTTCCTTGAAGGAAAGATTGCGCTCCGTGAAGGCCCAGTAACATGGCTCGTAATTCCAGAATGTTGATTGGAAGAAGAGCCTCCCTGCTGGATCAAAGTCCTTGTAGTTGGAGATGGAGAACTACTGTTACCCATCCTTGCAGACTTGCATCTGTAGTCACTATGACCCAGTTTAATAGAACAAAGGATTTGCCTATCCTTAGATGATCCCGAACAAGCCACCAACCCAGAGAATCGCAAATCTTTTTGGAAAGATGAATTCTCTGAGATTCCAGATGTAGGTGTGATCCTGACCACTGACCCAAAAGATTCCACTGGAAGGCCTGAGAGTGGAATCGACCTTATGGAAGAGTTTCGGATGCTGACACCATCAATCCTAGAATCCGCATGCTCAATTTCATTGAAGGGCGAGGATGGTTCAGGAGTAGCTGAACAGAGTTCTGAATTGAGCAAATCTTTTGCTCTGGAAGAAAAACATTTTGAAGAGACGTGTCCATCAAAAGTCCCAGGAAAACCATTCTCTGAGAGGGCTGTAGATCAGACTTTTGATAATTGATTATCCATCCGTGTCGTTGCAGAAAAGTCAGGGACAAGGTAAGATGTTGAGACAGGAGCTCATACGATGGAGCCTTTATTAGCAAATTGTCCAGATATGGGATTACGTTTATTCCTTGAGCACGTAACCCCGCCGCCATTACGGACATAATTTTTGTGAAAAACCTGGGGGCGGTGGAAAGACCGAAGGGAAGAGCCCGAAATTGAAAATGAGAGCTCCCTGTTACAACTCTTCCTGTGTTTTGTATCTAGCAGCAGTACCTTATACCACCAGAGGTGCTGCTGTTCTGTTCCTAAACTCTTCAGCATGCCTGAAGGAATTAATCTTCTTGCCCTTAAAGTCTGCTCCAGAGGGGGGTCTGCCCTTACAGTCTGCTCCAGAGGGGGCGCTGCCCTTACATTCTGTTCCAGAGGGGGCGAGGTCCTTACAGTCTGCTCCATAGGTGGCGCTGCCCTTACAGTCCGCTCCAGAGGGGGCGCTGCCCTTACAGTCCGCTCCAGAGGGGGCGCTGCCCTTACAGTCCGCTCCAGAGGTGCCTGTCCATGCGGTTCAGCCCGAGTTGCCTGTCCATGCGGTTCAGCCCGAGTTGCCTGTCCATGCGGTTCAGCCCGAATTGCCTGTCCATGCGGTTCAGCCCGAGTAGCTTGTCCATGCGGTTCAGCCCGAGTTGCCTGTCCATGCGGTTCAGCCCGAGTTGCCTGTCAATGCGGTTCAGCCCGAGTTGCCTGTCCATGCTGTTCAGCCAGAGTTGCCTGTTCATGCGGTTCAGCCCGAGTTACCACTTGGTGCTGTCTGCTCTGAGGCATCTCACAGTGCTGTCTGCTCTGAGGCATCTCACAGTGCTGTCTGCTCTGAGGCATCTCACAGTGCTGCCTGCTCTGAGGCATCTCACAGTGCTGTCTGCTCTGAGGCATCTCACAGTGCTGTCTGCTCTGAGGCATCTCACAGTGCTGTCTGCTCTGAGGCATCTCACAGTGCTATCCAGTCGGTGTGCTGTGCCCAGTCTAGGCTTTCAGTCAAGTGTGCCCAACTTGCCGTCCCAGCCGGGGACTCTCCAGAGACTGCTGCACAAGCTGGGAACTCTTCAGAGTCTGCTATTGAGCCTGAACGCCCAAAGGCTTCTTCTGAATCTTCATATCCTCCTCCGGTCTTCTTTGACGGAGACCTGAAACAATTTGCTTTAGTCCTTCAAGTTTGTATAAAGCAATTTGAAGAATTTCCAGGATATTTCTCTGACCAATTTAACCAAGTTGGTACGATTATCATGAATTTCAGAGGGGAGCCGCAGACTTGGGCTTTTTCCCTTCTTAAATCTGATGATCCCATTACCCACAACACCATGGACTTTATAAATGCAGTCTGTCAGAAATATCTTTCATCTCCAGTCAAGTCACCTGATCGGGGTCTCTCTATGCCACCTCAGTCTCCACAAGCATCAACCTTGGTGACTGGCTTTTTGGGCATATCGCCACCTTCGAATAGAATAAAAGGTCCTATCCCGACCCTTGGCTGGGACTCAGACTCTGAAAGTGAATTTGTTGAAGATACAAGAGACTTAGTGGACGAACTTGCCAATTCTTCTTTTGCTTTTGAGGAATTGGGTCTTCTCTGTATTCCTTTGGAGAAGAGCCCAATTGGATCTTCAGGAAAATCCCATAAAAATAAAAAAAAGAAGAGGAGGAAGACCTGAAGGGAGCTTGTATGGAGCATCTGGAATCCGCTCCTTAAAGGGGGGGCTATGTTACAACTCTTCCTGTGTTTTGTATCTAGCAGCAGTACCTTATACCACCAGAGGTGCTGCTGTTCTGTTCCTAAACTCTTCAGCATGCCTGAAGGAGTTAATCTTCTTGCCTGAGGCCTAATTAGAACTGCACCTGTCACACTGCTTTAAATACCTGCCTCAAGCTGTGCTCTGTGCAGTTCATCCCATTTGTTCCTGGCTGCTGCTAGCCTGCTCCTGTGTTATTTGATATATACCTGCTGGACTGAACTTCTGTATATGACCCCTGCCTGTACCTTGGACCTTGCCTGAGACCCCAAATCATTTGCCTGTACCTTGGACCTTGCCTGCTTGCCTGAGACCCCGAATCATTTGCCTGTACCTTGGACCTTGCCTGCTTGCCTGAGACCCCGAATCATTTGCCTGTACCTTGGACCTTGCCTGCTTGCCTGAGACCCCGAATCATTTGCCTGTACCTTGGACCACGCTGTTTTGCCTGTTGCCCTGACCTTTTGGCCTGACTTCTGGACCTTGATTATTTGCTTGTGTCAGTTACTTTGCCTGGACTCTGTTTGCTTCCTGGACAAACTTTTGCATCCTGGAACTGGGTAACTCACCATTCTTATCCCTGCATTCAAACTACATTGGCATTCTGTGGAACCTGTTATTTCTGTGTACCTTCCTGCCACACCTGTTCATGTTTATGTTTGGAGTTATACCTGTTTATGAAAACCTGCATGTTCCTGGAACTGAATCCTTGCTTATATATTTTGCTGGAATAAAGACATTTGTATTATACTTCCGTGGCTGCTTGCTGAGTTTACTAGGAATCGTAACACTCCCTATCGAAAAACGAAGAAGAGACTGATGTCCCTTCCAAATAGGGACATGTAGGTATGCGTCTTGAATGTCTATTGATGCAAGAAACTCCAGAGGTTCCAAACCGTTTATCACTGAGCGGATTGATTCCATATGGAATTTGGTTACCCGAAGGTGAAGATTTAGATTTTTGAGGTCCAGAATCGGTCGAAACGAACAGTCTTGTTTTGGAACCAAGAATAAGTTTGAGTAAAACCACTTGCCTCTTTAACTTTAAGGAACCTTGCAAATAACGCCGGCGGAAAGAAGAGAAGCGATCGATTGTAACATCGCATTTCTCTTTAAGCAAACTTGAGGCAACCGAGTCTGGAAAAAACGTTGGGGGATAGGGCCAATAATGTCTAGGAATTAACCTCTAGAAATTATTCCCAATATCCAAACATCCTTGGTGGAAGCTGTCCACTGATCTTTGAATAATTGAAGTCGACCCCCCAGCTGCTAGGAGAGGGGGAATCACTTCATGCGGAAGGCTTATCTGATGTCTTGGACGATGGACGCCTCTTAGAGTAAGAACCCCTTCCTTTCTGAGATTGACCTCTGAGAGTGATTGGCTTACCCCTAATGGAGGACTGTCCTCTTGAAATTGAGCTACCATGAAAGGGATGCCGAAAGGAACTGAACCGTGGAATTCTGGGTTTAGAAGAATTAACTGGTAGGAAAGTACTTTTACCTCCAGTAGTCTGACTGATCATATCATCCAATTCAGAACAGAATAGGACGGACCCTGAAAAAGGCAACGCCTCCAAAGATCTTTTAGATTCCAAGTCCGCATTCCATGAACGAAGCCAAAGCGTTCTTCTAGCTGCCACTGTTGAAGCAGAGACCGTGGGAGAAATTGAAGCCGTATTCTGGGCTGCCTCATAGAGATAACCAGAAGCCTCTTTTAAATGAAGGGCTAAAGGAAGAAATTCCGTATCCTGTAAACCTGCTACTAATTGGTCAGCCCAGGACTCCATAGCTCTAGCCACTCAAGCAGATGCAAACAAGGGTCTAAAAGAAGAGCCTGCCCCAAGAAAAATATTTTTTTTAGGAACCCTTCTAATCTACGATCAGTAGAATCCAGGAGAACCGCTGCGCCTGGAACTTGCAAGGTGGTATGACATGCCAGTCTAGCCACCGGAGTATCTACCTCAGTAGCTGTTCCTAGCGAGATACATCCTGTTCCTCTAGAGGATAAAGCATAGCATATCTACGAGGGACTGAAAACTTCTTATCTGGATGTTTCCAGGCAGATTCAGCAATTTCCGTAAGTTCAGGGGAAGTAGGAAAGCAAATAGTTTTAGGTCTACTGCGCTTAAATAAACCCTGGACGGGAAGAACTAAATCCTTTTCCATGTGATCAAGGGTCTGACGCACCGCTAACACCAAATCCTGAATCCCCTGGTTTCTGGAATTTTCCTCTCCAGATGCACCGTCAGAATCAGAAAGTAAGTAAAAGGATGAAAATGGCGAGAGCGCTTTGCTCTGGGAGCTAAACATGTAGAAGAGTCTAAGAAACTATTCAATCGGTCCAAACGATTTCCCAAGGCGGATGACCATGCGGGTTCAGATTGAGATGTAGAGGGCTGTACCTGAGACAAATCATGCACCAAACCGCCTGAGGTCCCAGTCTTAATTATTTCGCTAGAATTTGCAGAAGCAGAGCCAGAATCCACTCCAATTACAGTGAAATTTGTCTCTGCCTGTCTATTGATAAACTGGGTGAGCATAGAAACAGACTGCGACAAAGAGGAAACCCATACCGGTTCCTCCACCACGCCGGAAGGGCCACCCCGGGTCTGCTCGCCCTGTGCTCACGTATCACACTTTGCACATACAGCCCCTTTGTCCACTTGTCCTACTGGTAGTTTAGCAGAACATTTAGAACAAAGAAAAATATTTAACGTTGACACTCTTTCCTTTGTCTGACATTTTATATATATAATTCCTCTCACAAAAATTTCCTGTGCTCTCTTTTATTTAACTTGTGCACTCTAAACATGTCAGGGGGCCCGGCCCGGGCCCTAGTGCCGACAATTTTTTTTTAATTTTTTTTATTTTAAAAAACGACAAGGGGGGCACAGAGGGGTTAAAAAACGAGGGGGGGCTCAGATGGGTTAAAAAACGAGGGGGGCTCAGGGGGGTTAAAAAACGAGGGACAAGCAGCATGGCACAGGGGGTTAAAGAAAAGAGGGACAAGCAGCATGGCATATGGGGTTAAAGAAAAGAGGGACAAGCAGCATGGCACAGGGGTTAAAGAAAGGAGGGACAAGCAGCATGGCACAGGGGGTTAAAGAAAGGAGGGACAAGCAGCATGGCACAGGGGGTTAAAGAAAAGAGGGACCAGCAGCATTGCACAGGGGGATGATGAAAGGAGGGGGCAAAGGCAGCATGGCACAGGGGGATGAAGAAAGGGGCAAAGGCAGCATGGAGGGCACAGTGTGATCATAAGGGGGCATAGCGTGGTGATGATAAAGGGGCACAGTAATGAGTGTGTGATGGCACGGAGCTTTTGGCAATGTAGTGTGTGCGAGGTAGATGGTGGCTAATTAATGGCTGCTATTTTGTTTGTGGGGTAATGGGAATACTATTTTAATGTTGGGGCTGGAGGAAGGACTAATTATTAATCATGGATGCTATTGATTTAACAGTGGGGCTGGCTGTAATTTTCTAAATGTAGCCATTTTTTTTTTCAAATAGGTTCTCCAACATTCCAGGATCCAGACAAGCCGCAACTAAAGAAACCAGCAGCCACATGTGGTAAAAGTGAGAAGAACAGGTAGGACAGAGCAGCATAGTGTGTGAAATGTTGTGATTCTAGTAGGGACAATGCCAATGTTTCGTGAGCCCAGTGAGCGCAGGCCAAGACTAAACTCTTTCTGTACACACTGCATTCTTCCTATACTACACAAGGGTGCTAGATGTCCTGAAAGTCAGGAGTGCTTGGACAAATGTCACGCTCCGGGGAATTCAGACCCTAGTGATTTTGTTGTGCTAGCCACGCCCCAATGGCGCATTGCCACACGTCCAAATTTTGTGACCACACCCCTGAATTTTTTTTTTTGCTTACTCAACTATAAGGGGGGGCCCCATCAATTTGTTCTACTGGGGCCCTGAATTCCTCTTGGCAGCCCTGGTCAGACCCTTCTTCTTCCATGATGCCACCAACACTCTTATGTACTCGCTGATCATTCTCGCCACGACTACTGCTACTTACTCCTTACTGCCCTTCCCTGCTCCCATCTCGCTCCTTTTTGAACTATACTTAATGCTGCAACTAGACTTATCTTCCTCTCTCAACCCTTCACATCTGCTTCCCCTCTCTGCCAAGCCTTACACTGGCTCCCCTACACCTCTTCAAACTCATCGCCCTCACATACAAAGGTTTCTCCCAACTCCACTGTTCACTACATCTCCAACCTCATCTCCATAAATCCTCCCACCCTTTCCTGTCGGCCAATGACCGTCACCTTACCAGGGTAGCAGTGTCACCCAGACTGGATGATGGAGAAAATTATAATTACAGTAAAGAATATGTGAGGGGTCATAAATAGACCCTTATATTGGGCCAATACAGCATGATCAGAATTACAGGCAAATCCTACAGGAGATGTGAGTGTCTATCCCCTCGGATCATCAGCATAACCCTGGGGCCTGTTAGTGTAATTGGAAGATGACTGCACACACAGACCAATAGTGACTATCTCTAGTGATCTACCTACATTTACCTTGATGCCCAAAAATGATCAATTTCCATTAAATGATTCGACATTGGGGTTGTTTTCAGGCCAAGCATTGCAGCATGTATCCAGCATAAAGATGCATATTGGTCTTCCACACTGCACTCAGACATACAACGCTAGAGAACATAGGCAGAGTATATACATAAACCCATACAGACAAGCAGCCGTGTAACAGATCGGGTGACTCCGTTATGCTATATGAATAAAAGGAGAATCATCAGAGCGTAGAACCAGCCAGTCGAATTTAAAAGCACGTGGCCACGCCCCTGGAACCTCAGCTGAGCCGAAGTCGTGCTCCCCATTTGGACAATTCGCGCTACGTCACCGTAATCCGGGATCCTGCTGGAGAAAAATGGGCGTGGTTTCATGACGCGAACTCTGACCAATGAGAGTCGTCCACATGCAGCGATCGTGATCTCGGGGCAGCCTCGGAATAAAATGCTATAGCGGCTGTGTCCTGCTGCCAGTAGAAGAAGTCACAGCAGCAATAGCTGCGCAGGAACAGGCCGGAGCTCCGGGAGGGATAGACGAAGAGAGGCCGCAGTAACACTAAGGGAAGGTAGTGGGGGATTACTACGAGGCACGTTCCGGGACCTCTCTGCAGAGACCTCCCCCTCATTTACCCCCGTTGTGGTCCGTGGATGCTGAGTTGAACCGACTCCAGCGAGTGCGTTACAGTCGCGGATCGATCTCATCGCAGACAGATCGCTTCAGGCGGCGCCGGCATCACTAGCTTTGGATGAAGGAGCATCGCCCGTCACCTGGTCGCCAGTAGTGATACCAGCCGGAGAAGAGACCTCCACGTATTCCAGAGACAGTACCCGGGGCGGGGGGGCTTGTATGGGAAGAGCGCTGTGAAGACACCGCCGGCCTTTTGTGTGCTGATCGCTAGTGAACACCACGGTGGGGGCAGAGAGGAGCGGGGGACAGACAACCGGCCATGGAGAACGCACACACCAAGACGGTGGAGGAGGTGTTGGCGCATTTCAACGTGAATGAGAGCACGGGGCTGGGCCTGGAGCAGGTCAAGAAGCAGAAGGAAAGATGGGGACCCAATGGTACGTGAGCTCCTAGGAGCAGGTCCTGGCCGCCATCTGTAGTGTAAGCACCGTAGTAGTCAGTGGCTGGGTCACCATGGAGATGCCAGGCGACTGCTAAGTAATGATATGGGAGGAAGATCGTTAAGTGTTGAAGTACCGACTATATTATGTGGAGTGATTGGTCTGGGAGAAGGTGGAGAAACACACGTCTAAATCTTTCATTTGAAACCTTTAGAGGTTAATGTTTGAAGAAAAAAATATGTAACTATAGTATATTCAATGACATAATGTAGGTACTTCCTGTACGGGCCCATCCCTTGTTTAACCGGCATCTGAATGAGAATAGGATCATGCAGAAGATGGCTGCCTGGATGCAACCTCGTGTGTGTTCTTAATGCAAGAACCGGTCTCCCCACTTCCTTGACATCTGCCAATGGTGATCCTGCCTTAAATATGCGTCTCTTTATTCAGGCGTTGTACCATTACGTGCTATTGTATGCAGGATGTATTTCTTTAAAGACTGTTACATTTTGGCCAAAGAGTAACTGTAACTAAACCTATGTTTTGCCAGATGGTTTGTATAAAGTATTTATGGCAATTTGATATTTTCTCAATTAGTATTCCTTTTTAGTCTGTTATGTTATCTGTGTTGAGGCTAGATTTCCAGGTTCTGGGCATCTCAAGGAGGTGTAACCAGTAACAAATATCTTCAGTAATCCTTATTTTGCTCCCCATGTTTGTATGTTTTTATATGCAATAGATACATGCTTTTGCTTTGGTTAAATAATACCATTGGTTTTTGAGGGCTCACTCATCTATTTTTTTATCACTATGCCTTTTGAATTGCTTCCTATGGACTTGTTCCTACCATTGGTCTACAGTGTTCATGCCACTATTAACGTTTTATGATGCGGCACAACCTAGCTCTGGTGCTCTAATGTGTAGTGGTACAATTCATTGCATTTGTAAGAGGGCATGTAAAACCCATCTAATGTACACTTGTTTTCAAATGTTTTACCCATTTTTCCAGCACAAGTGTGTGAGCCCTTAATATCTCCTCATATATGAAAGATTGCTGGTTCAGAAATCATTAAATATATTACTAATGTGATTTGGTGCTTTTTAATAGCTTGTTTGACTTGTATTAATTAATATTGCATCCTTTATAGCCACATTAGTTTGGCTTTATTTGATTTCATTACTATTTATATAAAGGCATACAATTATGTACAATCTGAGGCAATTTAACAACTCCCTTGATTAATTGAAAGTCCATTGTGTCAGGAAAGTATGTGACTGCTTAATAATGGTCCCCTGATAATGAGTGACATTGGTTGGGTTAGCTCTAGAAGTGTAGTATGTTTGAAGTAAATTTTATGGTATTAATAATTTCTTTTCCTTTTACACCCTGTGCTTATTGAACAACCACTTCAACAGAACTACCAGCAGAAGAAGGTAGGCTTACACTTTAGTGTCTAACTATGTATATTTTATTACATTCATTTGTCTAAGTCGATTTGACAAATGCTTGTCTCTCTTTCCACAGGGAAAACATTATGGGAGTTGGTGATTGAACAGTTTGAAGACTTATTAGTTAGAATTTTGCTACTTGCTGCCTGTATATCATTTGTAAGTATATATATTTAGTGGGGAAGGGGATTTGTTTAGTTTTTTTCTTTCTTTAAAAAAAAAAAAAAGAGGAAAAATCACAGAGAATCCTGAAACAAAAACCCATATGTTATGGTTGGTCTTAAATTAAGATTTGGAGAATGAGCAACACATTCTAATGTGTTGTGCTGTTGTCTTTTTGCGGAGTTACTGTTCATTTTAAAGCAAAGACTTTATGCTTTAAATGTAGTACAAACATCAAATGCCCAAGTGCATTCACAGTTGTAGCAAAGCAACCTCTTCCTATTCTTTATTTTTAACATTCTATGTAAAAGTATGCTCTCTCCCAAATCTGTGTTATTACATATTTTAGGAAGGAATTAAAATCTTCTAATCCTTGCCAAACCCTAAAGTAAATCTAATCTCATGTGACAAATTATACTTTCATTATTTATTCAACAAAAAATAAGCCTACATGAAAAACCATGTGTGACACAGCTACACCCCATGATTCAGGAGCTCACAGAACTACCTTTAGCAGCAATAACTTAAGTAGCAATTGTGTTCTTTTAGGTCCTTGATGTTTTGAGCTTACACGAATGCTCTCTGTTAAGCTTCCACCACAGCATCTCAGTGGAGTTGAGGTCTGGATGGAAATTGGCCATTCAGTTGTAGATTCCTCTAGAATTCTCTGGAATAAAAACTAGTTCATATTGAATTCAATTATTGTGAGAGTTGACATCTTGTTAACAGAGACCAAACTGACAAAGGTTCTATAGAGGTGGCAGCACTTCCTGATGGCCAAGCTATGTACTTGATTAAGCAGTACCTGGCAGAAATTCCTATATTCACTTTTATTGGAGTCATACTTACTTTGTCATTTATTCCACACAAATGAAAAACTGTTATTGTCAAATGAGATCGATTTATCAAATATTAGGATTTGGTGATGCTTATGTAGAGAGATGTAAACACAATTTGAAATGGGTGCACTTTTTTTTTTTTTCACATTTCTGTACCTGTTGTACATTGTCAGTGTCTTACAAAGGAATGGCTATGAAGAATTCATTTTCTCATTGGGGGTTCCTAAAATGATAAAAAAATATTAAACCTTTAATCCATATTCTAAAAATGTTAAAATGTCAAAATAATTTTAATTATTTTAAAAAGAACCCCAAATAGGGGGACATATGTAAATTTTTTAATGAATTATTTAATTTATTTTATATTTTCTGTTAATTTGTGAGATCAGTGTATTATTCACTTGTTCCGTCTTGTATCATTGCATACACACTGTTAGGACATGCATCTGGCTTTTGGTACTTCAAACTGTGTTCATCACGTAAATGCAGCTCCTATGGATGTAACAATAGGTATCTTTGATATCTGTGCTGAATGTGTCATCGGGAAACATTGACCATGTCTGATGTTCATGGTCCTTGAAGCTTTTGGGAAAAATGTCAGTGTGAAAGAGACGTTTACCAGAGGGATCAAGGACCCTTTAGTTTCGTTGTCCAATCTGCGGTCACCATGCGGTGAGAGCACATGCGTATTGATGCAGCGGCTAAGGACCTGTTTGCCAGTAACCATAGGGAAATAAACAAGATGTGATCTTTCCAGTTTATTTTAAAATGTGAGCACATGGTATACACAACAATGGAATGTGCTAGCATATGACACAAGTGTAACATTTACATAGACTTATTGTAAATCCAAAGCAGACAGGAAATGGCCTGTAAACTGTAAGTCCTTTCCAGGCTTGTCTGAGTCTCCATCCATTCAGCACCAAAAAGTGACATGGATCAATTTGCTACTGTTCACGCGTCTCCTAACATGACATAGACTTGCCAGTTATATCAATAAAAGTAATGAAGAAAACAATGGTTCGTTCAATCCAAATTTTATATTTTAGTTGTATACTTTAATGCTTCAAAGTTGGCAACTGTTGTGATCAATAAAATTCATTTGTATTGGTAGTTTCCATCCAGTGCGCCCCCTGTCTTGTCTCTTACATCACTTAGTCCATCTCAGACTGTTGTTATAACGTTCATTGTTTTGTTTTTCTGTTGCTTTTAGCATTTGCTGTAGTTGAACATTCTGTTTTATAGCACACATTAGTGTACTTGAACATTGTGTTATGATCATGTTTAAAGATAACACAGATTAGTTACAACTAATCTTATTTGAGAAGAATTGGATATTTGGAACCCTGTCCAGCGCTCTTAAAAGTGGACAGTCTAGTCTGATTAAAATCATAATATTTTTTGGAAAGCTTTGTGTCTCATGTTTAATCTTAGAATATAGTTGTGTGAGATGCAACCCAAAGCAGGCACTACTGGACTGTGGCTATTGTCATTTTGTTAACTTTAAAACCATTAATGCTTAAGAGGATATTCTGCTCTTGGCTTCATCTATGTTTATTTTTATTGTTTTAATTTTTTTTTTTTCCTGTCTCTTTCAGGTATTGGCATGGTTTGAGGAAGGTGAAGAAACAATTACAGCCTTTGTAGAACCTTTTGTAATTTTACTTATATTGGTAGCAAACGCAATTGTGGGTGTGTGGCAGGTAAGCAAATATTTGTGGTATGGCATTGACTTGCATATCTCTTACAGTCAACCATGGTTACATGGGCATAATGTTATGTACATATTTGTTTCAGGATGTAGTTTTCAGTCTCCAATAAGGCAAACTGACAGCAAAAACATTTGCCTTCAGATTATTATCTCTTATTTTGTATTAGTATGTTACAAGTGTATAATGACTATTTTGTTAATGTTCTGTAGTTTTACTTGTTGCATCTGAACTAGGTTCCTAACCATGTAACTTTCAGAATTAATGCAAATAAGCCATAAGATACCATAACTCCCCAAAATGTTATTGGAAAATAGACTGCTGGAAATTTGTTACAGAACAGAGCTCCTCCCTTCCCCTAACCCCATAATCAGGATGTGCATTGGCCTGTGCCAATAAGCATGGAGGCAGACAGAAGGCTTTCAGAGCATGTGACCCGCGTCAGGTGGTCTTTGCTTATTCCTAAGGGGATATCTTAGTTTCAAGGCTGTCTGGAATGGAATAAAACTGGATTAAAGATGTTGAGTTTTAATGTAGTCACCACTTCTCTAGTGGAAATAAAACTGTCAGTAAGTTGTCCTCTATTAAACCATAAGATCTGACTTCACGCAGAAATATTATTGGTCGTACTGTATAAAGTGTGTTCCTTCTCGATAGTGTAATAGACGTGCCTCTTAATGCATCATAGCTTATAATTAATGTGTAGACTTTTGCTGGCTGTTCCACAATGTGTTCCATGTAATTGGTAGGATGGTTTTTATACCACATCATTTCAGTTGATCACATACCCACTAGCAAGTGTTGCAACTTCCTGTTTCATAAGCATGTTGTTTTTTTTTGTTTTTTTTGTGTGTTGCAATCAGGCATGTTACAAAATCCTTTAATGTTCTGCTTGCATCGGCTTTTCTTTCCATGCTGTCTGATTAATAGTTGTTGTAATCTGTAAGTGTAATGAACCTGGAATACAAGGATAATATCATAAGTAGCACCAGTCCCAAAACTTTACTTATGTGTCCTGTGTTTGCGAGGTCTGGTGGGTCCCTCAGTGTCTGTCTCTCATATCCCTGCTGCTACTGCTCGGCTTGCAACAGCTGGCAGTGTTGGTGAACAATATATTTCATTTCTGGGGTGGGGGGAATCTGGTCGGCTGAAGCGGCCCTTCAATGTCTGCTGCCCACTTGCTCCTGCTTACCAGGTCTCTATCAGACAGACAGTGTGGTGTTCACTGACCACATACTATGAGTAGGTGTAAGCTGAGCAGCATAGGGCAATGGTTGATGGATTCCAGGTATGTAATGTTTTGGGACCAGGTTTTTCCTATACTTGGCTTTATGAATTATTTGTTTTGTGTGACAGTATACTTTGGTTGTGTGTTTTTTTTTGGTTTTTTTTCATTGCATAACGTGGATATTTAAATTGTTAGCTTTCCCATGTGATGTAATACATCTTATATAGACCTCCTAAATTGGTGTTAACTTACTAGAACAGTCGGCCAAATCCCCTGTTTCAAAACCTTTTGTATCTTTATGATCAGGACAAGTTAAAACCTATCATCTTACAGACAGAGGAGGGAGGGAAATAATAGCTCTTTGTATTCACATGCCAAACTCTTTTTTTTTTTTTTTTTTTTTCCCTTTTTTTTTTTTTTTTTTTTATGCCACTCGCATTGTGGCAGTTATTTCTTGGTGTGCAATAGAAACTGCTGAATTGCTATGAATGAACACTCAAAATTAATTTGCAATGTTTTTTGTTTGTTTTTTTTTCTGCTGAAGTAATGGCAATAGGTCAGTCTTCCATGTGTATGGTTAATGCACATATTCCAATTCTAGGTGTTGACCTTCATGTCTTTAAATTGAGTATGCAATAAAAGCATTTTATTTTTTGGGTAGCAATTTATTTTATTTACCAATAAACTTACTAACTTGCCTTGTTACGGCACAAAGAATGGACATGTGGAATCCTAACCTTGCAATGTATTTTCGCCAATTGTGCTTTAGGGTCACCCTATGAGTCTTGCTTCATTTTCTGTAATGACTTGAAGTGCAGGCAGTTAGTAAATGTGCTTACAATACACATTGACAAAGTTTAATACTGAAATCAGGGGTTGACTAAATAATATAGCAATCAACACTGTTCTGCTACATTTTTATTCCTGAGATTAGTAGACTACATTGGCTGGTACATATTGATTAGAATTTTAATACATTATTGAGTTTGCCTAATTTGTGCTATTCCCACCTATTTAGTGCTTCAATAATTTTACTCCAAAGCAGACTGACTAATTATTACGGTCTTGTAAGCATGGCTGCTATTTTCTAGTGTAATATGTGTTCTTATTGTATTAAATGTCCTTTGTCGCTGCTAGTCCAAACAGACTTTTTGACAAGTGCGTGCCTTCTGGTCATTTCCACATTACCTGCAGTGCTGCCTGGCGAAATACTCTGTAAAATATATTTGCGTCCTACAGAAATGCACATTAAGTACATAGGTGGCTTGGTAAAAAGCCTAAAATAAGTACACTATTTTTTGTCCGCATTTTTTTTTATAACTAGTGTTGATTTTGAATGGATAATATACTGGTTATAGAACTCTTCTTATTGGTCCCTTTTTTTTATGGAGGTATTTGATTGTTTCAGAGCTCCTTTCAGTAGAAATGCTTTCATCTTTAGTTATTAAATTTTTTTTTTTAGCTCCAGCCAGTAATTCCCTTATCCCCCTACTGTCTCATTATTGTATGATTATCTTATAATAACATGGCTTTGGGATGTAACCTATTGTATAACTTTTCATTGGGTGAGTCTTTAGAGTTGTCCAAGTCCTGGGTCCCCACAATATGATTGGGAGCAGGCAGTGATGGCAGCACAACTTCATGAGTTTACTCTTGGCCTGCCCGGAGGGATAAAGCATATAATTGTGTTTATAGGACCCTTCAGAACACGTTATACAAATAAGTGGCTCCATTTTCCTTTTATCTCCAAATCATTATAGTTTGTTTCTATGGTGGTAATGTGTGCCAGACTGCTGGCAATAATTCAGCTTTGGGTCGAGAGAGAGAGAACACTCTTATTAAATATCTGCAACTTGGCTACCGATGTGCTTTTATGTATCTTCATATTTTGTACCCCCTGAATTCAAAAGTTGACACTTGCTGGCTGTTTAATTTATTTTGTTTGTGTATAAAAGAGAAGTTTAATATTGTATATGTAGACATATGGATTTAAATCTGACTTCTAAGAAGCTAAATGTAGTATTATTTTTTTTTTTTTTTTTAAACCAGGAAAGAAATGCTGAAAATGCCATTGAAGCGCTCAAGGAGTATGAACCTGAAATGGGTAAAGTGTATCGACAGGACAGAAAAAGTGTCCAGAGGATTAAGGCCAGGGATATTATCCCAGGAGACATCGTTGAAGTTGCTGGTGAGGTTTTATATGTAATGTACTGAATGTTTTTGTAGTGTGAAGTTTGTGTGTTAATTTTAAGCAACAAAACTGAGCCAATTCATTGGTAACTGCAAGTTAAATGTCTATACAATTATTGGTTTACTTGACGGTTTGTGTTTTTTATTCTCTAACCATGGTCTTAACATTTTAAAAAAATAAAATAAAAAAAAAAAGGGCAAAAAAACTCAATTATAATTGGATGAATTGTTCCCACCATTGTGTTCTAACAGTTTTAGAACATGGTCCAACCTATTTCTCATGCATTAACGTGCTGTTGATGTATAGATTGTATTGGAAAGAAGTTTGTGGAAAGGGCACTATTGCATCACCCAGCACATATGTGTGAACAAGCCCTGAATATGTACATACAAGAATGACTGCTGACACAGTGCTGTGCTATCCGCGTACATTTTCCGTTAATAAATTTCGTGTGCGGCTTACCATTGTTCCCATTTTAAGCTTTCATGTCTATAAATGTCAGATTGCTTTTAACGCCAGACATCACTGCAATTTATTGAAGGTCTACAGCACTCATGTTAAGTAGGTGATGTATGTGGAACACGTTGCTAATACCTTTTTCTGTTTAGTATTGTATGGACTTTGCCGTAGAATTTGTAGAGAGATGTCCATGTAGGGAATTGGAATACTTCACACAGGGATGCATATCTTGAAATGGAATTCTAGGCCATATGCCAATGACATTTATATGTCGAAATCAGTTTGCCTTCTGTGACAGTAGTGAAAATGGCTGTCTGTCACAGATTTGTTTTATGATGTCCATTACCGAAAGCTCTTCAGTGTCATGTTGCTTTTATAAGGAGGTATTATAAATATTTTGCTTTGCCATCCTTAAAACTGTTAGCAAACGGTAATCACTCGCTTGTACAAATGCTGACTTTCTACCATATTAAGTTGTCGTGTGTTTTGTTTTTTTTGTTTTTTCCCCGCATTTGTTAGCATGTTAAGTCTAACTGTTAACCTCTTGTTACCTGATACAAATGGTAGTGGAAATGTGCTATTTTAATAATTGGTCTGTTATAGTGGGTTAAGTGTTTATGACTTGAAGCAGCACTTTCATGTTTTAAACCTATTAAAAATAATGTTAATTAGATTATTAGAAGTGAGAACAGCAGAGTGGTTTTTCCACGAGCACCAATTCATCACACTTGTGCTAGGAAAGTCTTCTGTCTCAGATCATATTTTTGCTGTAATTCAAGGATGCCTTCATAAAAGGGACAATCGAATCCTGTCCACACTATAATGTTGGTGGTACCGTGACCATATTACATGGTATGACGTTCTCTGTGGTATGCGGAGCTACTTAATGAAAAGTTGGTTTTGAATTTAGAAAACAAAAAACCTTCTGCTTTAAATCTAGGCCAGATCAGTACAGCCAAAGTCATTCATTCTTTGACATCTGGGCCTCACCAACTCAGATCAGAAACTTGGTCAGTCCAACATGGAGAACATGCATGTGTGCTTTTAAACAAGGGCACAACTGCCTTGATTGTAAGGATAGCAGCTGCAGAGGGGGCACAGTATGCACAATGTAGCTGCCACCTGTGCTGCTCCTCTGCCTTCTTCTCTGAGTGCTGTGGGGAAATAGCACTGTCAGCAGGCAGCATGATGACTATCAATGCAGAAAAGCGTTTGATGACCCAGAATGCCGTGCCTGTGAGGCTGCATTCTAGGGCTCCCAAAATTAAATTCTGCTTAGAGGGGAGAAAACAAACTGTGATGTTCCCTTTATATCTTAACAGGATGCAGAGCTCAGGTGGCCGGCAAGGGGGGTGTCTCTAGAAAACTTGCAGGATCTCTTCAAATATTGCCATGGGGCCTCCAAACTTCTGTTTTTAAGATATTGTACTTTTATATCATTGTGCTATGTTTATGGTAATCTCTGTTGGCTTCAAATGAGTTCAAAGGCAGTCCGTGTGTAAGCCATATTCTTGTCATATACTTCTCAGTCTAAAACAGAAGAAGAGACAGAGCTTATTCTACCAGTAGTCCAAGCTTTGGTCGTTCAGGACTTCAAGCGCCAATTATATTTAGTTTTGTATGAAGTTGTACAAAGAAATGGCTTTAGAGTTGGTGGTGATTATGTTGTACAAGGGCTTTTCATATAAAAATCTTCAAATCTTATTGCGTATATCACAGATGTCCAAATGCCAGTTTATCCACTCTGGAATTAGCTTAGATAAAAGTAGATACTCCATTCCATAACCAAAAACGAAGACCTATTTTGAATGCCGCTAATGTCAAACGGCTTCCAATTAGAAAAAACATTAACTGCCACGATTAATAGCATTTTAGCTTATTTTCTTGTGGTGTGCATCACCAACATCTTATACAATGTGATTGGTATGGTTCCCAAAGAACATGGTCTTTTTGATCAGATAATGAGGCTGAACCACTGGTTAATATTATAGAGCCCATTCTTTCTGCAAGCTCAAATAAGCTGTAACTCTTCCCCCCCTACTCCCTCCAGCTTTCTTACACATCACTGATGGGGAGAAGAGCCCTACTTCACTTTCCTCAAGCCTACTATGTAATGTTATTTTGGAAAACTTTCATAACTTTATTATGGTTCAAGTACTGTTCATAACTATTATATAGGCTCTGTGTTTAATGTCTTTAGACTCTGTTAAAGCCTTAATTTTCCTGTATAAGCCCCCCCCCCCCCCCCCAATCAGTACCCCTTCCAACATACCCACTGCTATCCCCTCTCCCACCTTAATGTCTACCTATGTGTACGGGATATAATATTTGATTATATTTTGAGAAACATGGAAACAATTATAGGTTGTTGGGGTTTTGTTTTTTTCCCACACAAAACAAATATTTCACTATATATAATATACATCCTTGGTGTCTACATAAATGTAAACCAAACTGTTTTACATTTGTGCACTATATTTCAGAAATATAATTGTATTTGTGGTTAGGCATTTTCCTGTATAGATTTACTAGTGACTTTGTGTTCACATGTATAACAGAGGGGCATTTGTGAATGTTTAGTATTCTTGGCCTTCATGGTTAAACCACTGCTTATTTGTTGCTAGTAAAACACCTGCTAACATTTATTTTCATTCTGAATATTGATACAAAAGAGCCATGACATTATCGGTGCCTCATAGGTGTTTTATTTAACCTAGGAAGATTTCCTGCAGGTGTTTAAGAACGCAAACCTGAAAACAAGTTATTACTTGTAATTGCATAAGGGTTCTCACTGGGGACTTGTTGGCACATACCGGTCCCTGTAGTATATAGAAGTGAAGTTGTCAGTTGCCTTTCCCTATTTGCCATACAATGACATTTTAAATGTTTGAATATAGTCGGACGTGAATTGTGTTAAAAACTTATTGGACCAAAACATTATTAATACACCGAGACAGTAAGCGAATACTCTTCCTGCGTTTCTGTTATCCATGGGTTTTATTGCCGCAAAATGCTTTTTGAAAAACAACTGACTAGCATTATTTGCTTCTACTATTTCATTAGGAAAATATGGCTCTGCACATGGTGGTCTTCTGTTTGTAATTTAGAATGTTTATCAAAGGACAAAAGCTTTCCTTATCATACCTACATTGTAGTGTTGGCTTCGTTTTTGCAGCCTATCCATTCCCTACAAACCAATGCATTGTTAATATTGGTTATGTCTGAGTTATATTACTGGTTCCTATTAAATTAATAGCGTTCTAATAAATATGGGAAGTAATGACTGCCTCCAATTTGTAAATAGCAGCAGTGTAGCCTTTACGTTCTTGGTATTTTTTTAGATTTTGTAATTTTCCATAAGGATTTTTTGGCTTATTATGGTACAGGACTGTCCAGCTAGCAGCCATCCAATCTTAGACCTTCATTTATTTATTTATTTATTTTAAAGTTAGGATGAGAAGTACACATTTCTGGGGGGTGGGGGTTGTGTTCTTTTTAGTATATGCAGTTGCTATAATGTGTTTTTTACACTATTCTCCTTATTTGAATCCATAAGTCGTGATTACATTCTAACATTTCTTTGTTTTTATTTATAGTTGGCGACAAAGTGCCAGCAGACATAAGGCTAACGTCTATCAAATCTACCACTTTAAGAGTAGACCAATCAATACTCACAGGTATGTTTTTGACAGGAAGAAAGGGGGGGAAAAAAAGGGGGCCCTGCACCTGATTGGATAGTGGCACATTAATGTGTCTATCAGATTGACTCTCCCAGCAGCTTTAGTGGTCAGTGTCCCTGTCAGATCTGTACACAGGAGTGGCTGTCCTAAATTGGACAATTGCCCTTTTAAATGGAACTAAACCAAAAGTTGCTGTGTTTTGTTTTTTAAAATTTGAATTCTCCTTTTCAAATTAATCTCTTGAACAGAAAGTTGCAGATGCTTATTGTAACTGATATCGATGAATTGTGATCTGTTATGCAGTGCAGGCTTCCTGCCAGTACGTGGTAGTGATCTGTTTCAGAAAGATGTACTTTTACCCTGTTCCTTCCAGTGCTTTCTGTCACCAACTGTCAGAGAAAGGGATAAGAACGTAAAAACTTTAAGTTTATTAACTGTGAAACTTGACAAAATCTTAAGTTCTGCCGTTTATTTTATAGGGGAGTCTGTATCTGTCATCAAGCACACTGACCCCGTCCCTGACCCACGAGCCGTAAATCAGGACAAAAAGAACATGCTTTTCTCTGTAAGTACACTTCTCTCTCTTCCTTAGTAGAGGAATGTGAACCACATTGTTATTGCTCTGCCACTGCTCTTCTCCTTTTACATTGTCCACATTGGTTTCATTGGTTTCACTGCTTTTGTCTTCGCTTCTAATTTGACCTGTTCCACTTCGGACTCCCTTCTGCTGCCCTCCTCTTTGTACTTCTCCCCCTCACCTCCCTGCTTCCTCCGGCCGTTCTCTTATTCCCTTGTCTCTCATCATGCCGCCTCGCTCCTTTCCTATACCCATCCTCTCCCCCAGCCCCAGCCAAGGGCCCATATCTCTCTATCCTATCTCTCATCCGCCCCCCCCCCCCCCCTCGCTCCATCAACCCTGACAATCTCATCCATATCTCCTCTTCATCATCCCTCCCTTTTTCGTGTGCCCTCTGGAACTCCAGGTCTGTCCGTAACAAACTGTCCTCCATTCACGACCTCTTCATCTCTAACTCTCTTAATCTTCTTGCCATAACTGAAACCTGGCTTACTACTTCTGATACTGCCTCCCCTGCTGCTCTCTCCTATGGGGGCCTCTCTTTCACCCACTCGACCAGACGAGCGTCCAGGTAGGGGAGTGGGCCTCCTCCTATCCCCTAACTGCACTTTTCGGGTCATACCCACTCTACCTTCCCTCTCCTTCTCCTCCTTTGAAGTCCACTCCATTCGGCTCTTCTCCCCCATCCACCTCCGTGTGTCCGTCATCTACCGCCCCCCTGGCCCTACCTCTCTTTTTCTCGTCAACTTTGCCGCCTGGCTCCCCCACTATCTTTCCTCTGACCTGCCCTCCATTATACTGGGTGACTTTAACATCCCTGTTGACAAATGTTCTGACCCTGCCACCATCCATCAAACTTCTCACTCTTTCCTCCTCCCTTGGCCTCACTCAGTGGACCTCCTCCCCTACCCACTGCCTTGGTCACTCCCTCGACCTTGTCTTCTCTCACCTCCTGTGATCTCTCTGACTTCTCCAACTCTCCCTTCCCACTCTCCGACCACCATCTCCTCTCCTTCTCTCTGTCCTCCTACCCTTCTCCCACCTCGCCTAAAGCCACCCTCACCAGGCGCAACCTTGACGCCATTGACCCCATCTCCTTCTCCACCTCTCTTGAAACTCTCCTATCACCCCTTCCCTCTCTGGCCTGCCCTGATCAGGCATCCACTCTCTACAACCAATCCCTCACTACTGCCCTGGACACCGTCGCCCCGGCCTCTTCTATCCGCCGTCGTCGCCTTACTCCCCAACCCTGGCACTCCAAACTCCTCCCTCCAAAAGTACTCTCGCACAGCTGAACGCCTCTGGAGGAAATCTCGTTCTCTGGCTGACTTCCTTCACTTCAAATTCATCCTCTCCTCTTTGTGCTCTGCCCTGTCCCTCGCTAAACAATCCTTCAAGTCGCTCATCTCTTCAGTCCTCCAACCCCCGCCGTCTCTTTGCCACATTCAACTCCCTCCTCTCCCCCCCCACTGTCCCGCCTTCCCTCTCGGCATCTGACTTCGCCTCCTTTTTCTCCTCCAAAATTGAAGCCATCATACACAACATCTCCTCCTCCCACCCCTCTCCTGCCATCAACCAACTGTGGTCCTCCTTCATCCCTACATCAGGTGTCCTCTTGATCCCATCCCCTCCCACCTCCTTCGCTCTCTCTCTCCTACTGCCTGCTCCTACCTCGCACACCTCTTCAACCTATCACTCTCCTCTGGCGTTGTCCCATCCTCATTCAAACACGCTCTTATCTCCCCTATCCTTAAGAAACCCAATCTCGACCCCACCTCTCTTGCGAACTACCGCCCTATCTCTCTTCTCCCATATGCCTCCAAATTACTTGAGCGGATTGTCTGTAGCCGCCTCACCAGACACCTCTCTGACAACTTCCTCCTTGACCCTCTCCAATCCGGCTACCGCCCCCTCCACTCCACTGAAACAGCCCTGGCTAAACTTACCGATCTTCTATCGGCCAAATCCAAGGGTCACTACTCCATACTCATCCTCCTTGACCTCTCCGCGGCCTTCGACACCGTGGACCACCCCCTCCTACTGCAAACTCTTCTCTCACTCGCCCTCTCTGGCTCTGTCCATGCCTGGTTCACCTCATACCTTGCCAAATGCTCCTTCTCCGTTTCCATGTCTGGTTCTTCCTCCACCCCCTCCCCTCTCCCTGTTGGAGTCCCTCAGGGCTCTGTTCTTGGCCCTTTACTCTTTTCGCTCTATACTTCCTCCCTTGGGGCTCTCATCTCCTCTTTCAGTCTTCAGTATCACCTATATGCTGATGATATTCAACTCTACATCTCTTCTCCTGATCTTTCCCCCTCCCTCATGTAACTGACTGCCTCTCAGCCATCTCATCCTGGATGTCCTCTCGCTTTCTTAAAATTAACATCTCCAAAACCGAACTCATTGTCTTTCCACCACCCAGGCTCCCTTCCCACCATGACCTCTCTATCGTTGTTAACAACTCCGCTATCTCCTCTGTCACCCAACTTCGCTGCCTAGGTGTCACTCTCGACTCCCCTCTCTCTTTTGCCCCCCCTCAATCCCTTGCCCAAGCTTGTCGCTTCCAACTCCGTAACATTGCCCGCATCCGTCCCTTCCTCTCTCAAGATGCCACCAAAACGATCATCCATGCTCTCATCATCTCCCGTGTCGACTACTGCAACCTCCTCCTTACTGGCCTCCCCTGCTCCTGCCTTGCCCCCCTCCGCTCTATACTCAATGCGGCTGCAAGACTCATCTTCCTCTCACGCCGCTCCTTCTCCTCTGCCTCCCCTCTCTCTTTCCTTACACTGGCTCCCCTTTCCCTACAGAATCCTTTTCAAACTCCTCACCACCACTTACTAGGCTCTCTCTGTCTATTGCCCCTTACATCTCTAACCTCCTCTCCATTCACACTCCCGCCCGCTCCCTGCGCTCAGCCAATGATCGCCGCCTCTCCTCCACTCTGATCCTCTTCCCACTCTAGAATCCATGACTTCTCCCGTGCTGCCCCCCTTCACTGGAACGACCTCCCTCGCTCCATTCGTCTCTCACCCAATCTGTGCTCCTTCAAGCGCGCTCTTAAAACTCACCTGTTCCTTAAGGCCTACCAACCATCCACTTAACCTCTCACCTCTTCTGGTTCTCCCCTGCCCCCTTTCTCTCTCCCCGTTGCTTCACTGGCTCCCTTATGTACCCGATTCTGTTTACCCTCCCTTAGGATGTAAGCTCATATGAGCAGGGCCCATCTTCCCTCCTGTCTCCATACCTGTTCTTCTGCTCCGTCTCTACTGTATCTGCCTGCCTGGAGTTTCTGAAGTACTGGTACTTTGTGTTTATTGTTCTGTACTGTCTTACCCTGTATAGTCTACTGTTTGTACCATGTACGGCGCTGCGGAAACCTTGTGGCGCCTTACAAATAAACGATAATAATAATAACCATAACATTGATTTCATGGAAACCTGTTGCTATATGAGGTTCTTCCAGTTTTGACCACGGCTAATTTAGCACTGCCGCCTTTATCCCTTGTATTTTATTTTATTCTTCAGGGTACAAACATAGCGGCTGGTAAAGCAATAGGAGTAGTGGTGGCGACTGGCGTCAACACTGAAATTGGAAAGATTCGGGATGAGATGGTTGCGACTGAACAGGAGAGGACTCCTTTGCAGCAGAAATTGGATGAGTTTGGGGAACAACTTTCCAAAGTTATCTCCTTAATTTGTATTGCTGTTTGGATCATCAATATTGGACACTTTAATGATCCAGTCCATGGAGGCTCTTGGATAAGAGGAGCCATTTACTATTTCAAAATTGCTGTTGCTCTTGCTGTGGCTGCTATTCCAGAGGGTCTACCTGCTGTCATCACCACTTGTTTGGCTCTGGGTACCAGAAGAATGGCTAAGAAAAATGCAATTGTCAGGAGCTTGCCATCAGTGGAAACATTGGGTTGTACATCTGTCATCTGCTCTGACAAGACCGGCACCTTAACCACTAACCAGATGTCTGTCTGTAGGGTAAGAAATCCGCCTTATACATTCTAATAGTCAATATGTCAGCCTACTGTGATTACTCATATAATATATAATAGCCTATGTGATTACCTATAGTACAGCACATCTTTGGAGTTGTTTAACGCCCCACATGTTATTCATAAGGGTGCATATGGAGGTTGCTGCTAACAAACTCTGATTTTTCTTGTATGTTGCACTTGTAAACTATTTAAAAGACGAGTTCAGATCAAATCCAGCTACAGCGTACAAATTGGCACATGGGAAATCCATGTTACAATGCTAATGCATTCTTCTTATTTTTTTGCATGATGGAACAGTACAATATAATGTTTTAAAAAATCTATATCCTAAATTCTCCACCAACTACCTCTGCAGCTCCACATGTTTAACCTAGGTGCAAAACTGCACTAAGGGGGGTATTCAATTGTTGCCGTTAACGCTCTCAAACGAGCGCTCTAAAAATATTAGCGTTAATACGGTAATTACTCGCTAAATTTCATCTCGAAATTCAGCGAGTAAACTACGGTATTTACGCGCATATTACCGTATAAACTGTAATATTTTTCGAGCGCTCGTTTTTTTTTTTGTTTTAGCGCGTTAAAAGCAACAATTGAATACCCCCCCTAGAGGTAATCCAGCTAGAACGCTAACTGAGGCTTTTTCTGTTTCTTGTGACTAGAGCATGGCAGCGTAATGTTGCCTGCATTATCAGTGTCACCTTGAATGTCTGAACTGTCATTTTTACTTGCAGAAAAAACCTGAAATCCAGCCTTTTATTACTGTGCTAGTCAGTCGAGCCTGTGGTGCAATGTCTTCAGTGAGTCATTGATGTATAGCTCATTGATGGTTCCTTCCGTCACTGCATTCTAAATAGAGATTTGATTGAGCTATTGTGGGGAAAACACAATTTTATTTTTCTTCTAGCGGGCAGGCTATTTATGACTGAACCATGTAATAAAATTGTGTTTTTTATGTTGGATTAAAAAACAATCGGTGTAAGGTGTTGCATGTGACCGAGCAGAATTTAAAATCTTACAATCCTTTTAGAATTTTTATATAGTGCCTATTTAAACATGAATAATTTGTTGTGCTGTTTTGGTGACCTAATCCTTTAAGTGAAACGGCAGCGTCTCTGCTCACAGCTGATCAGTATTCAGGAAGAGACTAGTTGCAGTCTCGTTGCATAACTACTGTAGTCAGAGGGGTTGTTCTTTTGTCTGTTTAAAGAATGAAGCGAGTATATCTTATGAAGTCTATTCTGTTTGTCATATTAAAAGGGTAGTATACATAGGAAATATTTTTTGGGGAAATGCAGGATATGTGAAGACATTGGGGCGTATTCAATTGTTAGCGTTAACGCTAAAAAACGAGCGTTCAAAAAATATTACCGTTTATAACGCGAAAAGCTTTAATACGGTAGTTTACTCGCGAAATTTCAGCTCGCAGCGAGCTGAAATTCCGCGAGTAATTACCGTATTAACGCTAAGATTTTTTAAGCGCTCGTTTATCAGCGTTACCGCTAACAATTGAATACGCCCCATTGTGTTTGTGTCATAACCGGACAATTACTAGAAAGAGATGCGTCACTCATACAAGAATCCGGTTACCTTGCGGTATTAGACTGCTGTGAAATAGTGATTTTGAGATTGGTGAATTTGGCCCATTTTAAAAAGATATTTTACAGATTAAAAACAGTGATTGTCTTAGAAATAACCGCCCCTTCATGAAGCAGCAGATACACCTACCTGTGGCACATGCTTGCAGGATAATCCCACATACCTGCATAGTTTCGCTTGTGGAAAGAAAGCATCAGTGATTAACAGGAGGCTTCAATATTGTCTTTTCACCTTCTGATGTAAAACACAGCTCCGTGTACACAGGACTTTAAGAAGGCAATCACTCCTCAGGAAAGTCCTACGTTCATGGTCGTTCTGCTGTTTTCTTAAATGGATTTTCCACTTTAGTTAAACTTAATAAATCTCCTACATTCTATATGCGATTACTTTGGGGGATCTGGTGCTCTCGTATAACGCCGACATCTGTGGGGACCAGGGGTGGTGATAAGTGGTTATATAATTAGAATTGGGGTCACTTCTTCTTGGCATTATTAAACAGATTAAGAGCATAGTTCTAACTCTTATTTGAAACCTCAAAACATTAATTTTTGAGAATCCTTAATGTGTGTTTTTTGGAGGGGGGTTCACTTTAAACATTAAACATACTTTCCTTTCCCAATAATAGTACTTGGGACCCCCTCCATTCTCCATAATAAGCAGAGTCCTGACACTTGCATGTCCTTGCTGATCCATTGGCTTTGCTAGTATCTCTGTGTAGCGGTTGATATGTGAACGATTGTTTCTAATAGAAAGCCTTAGTGCTGTCAGCTGAGCACTGCTATGGAGGGGTCAGAGATGATTGGCAAAGGTACAGGGAACTGTTACATACAATGGATAATTGGACTCCCGTCAGAGCAGCATTATTAATAGGGGAACTTATTTAGTAAGTTATATTTAATGTGGAAACCCCTTTTAAGGAACTTTTTGAATATGTCATAAAAGGGATAGATTAACCATACTCATTGTGTTCTCTTCTTTCTACAGATGTTTATTATTGATAGAGTTGAAGGTGACAATTGCTTTCTGAATGAGTTTTCTATAACTGGCTCCACATACGCTCCCGTCGGAGAAGTGTAAGTTTCTTTAAAAACAAATACATCTCTCTTCTCCTTACTGATTATATGTTTCACCTCCGTACTCGAGCATGTTTAATGCCTTTCTTGCCATCCTTCTCAGAACAGTTGTTCTCACTTAGTAAACGCCTAGTTGTTCTGTCTGTTACTATATTTTAAGTCCCACACTGTTAACATGCATTACTGCCAGGCTGGTGGTGGTTACAGATACATTAATATCCGTTCATCTGCTATCAAGGAAATGTATTTATTTTTATAGATATAGAGTGAGTAGCCCTGAGTATATAAAATGTTTTAGCTCAGGTAGGCACTATAACAATCATCTTGCAGTATGTCACACCCTGCAGTCTGTCTTCAGTAGGTTCTGACCATTCTGGAGCTTGGCACCTTTAAAAACCAAAAAACCCTCAATATTTCCCAGTCTCTGTGTGGGGTTTTAATTTGGCTTTCTGTATTTTGGTGTTGTCTTTTTATTCCCTCACTCTCCACTCTATTAACAAATAACTGAAAGAAGTTTGACAATCATTTTCTCATCCGCTGAACACTTTCAAGTGACCTTCAGATCTGGTGGGGATAATTCAGGTTTGCTCTGCAGACTAGTGCCTGATTTTGCTAGTGATGATTGGAGCCAGAGATTGATGATTTAATGCTGAAATGTGGTGGAGAAAAACCCTATAGTGTGAAAGCATTCATAGGGGCAGCAAACAGTGTGTTCTGAGCTCTTGGTCATGTCACCAGGACCACAGGGGCATTGCTGCGCATGTGAACTCATGGTTCAGTAGTGCAGTAATGACTTCAATTGTGTTGCTGAGGGGGACTTGTGTCTGAGTGTATTTGATTGTGAAATCCACAAGTTGCTATTCCGTGGCATGGTGACATAACAGCCGAGCTCTGCAATCTAAACTTTTAATCTTTCTTCTTTTTATTTATTTAAATGTTTTTTTTTCCTCCGCTTTGGGGGGTGCTGCTATCCTTGGGTATAGAGGGTGTTGGAGTGGGCAGGAGTTTTGTCATCTATTTGTATCTTCCTTTTTATGACCATGTGACTTTAAATAAAGTTTTAGTCTGTTTCCTTTTCTTTATGCACCAATAGGTTGAAAGATGGCAAAGTTGTGAAATGTCACCAATATGATGGACTGGTAGAGCTTGCTTCAATCTGTGCCCTTTGCAATGATTCTTCTTTGGATTTTAATGAGGTTTGTCAGACTGCCATGATCTGCTGATGGATAATATAGTCATATATCACTAATTAAAGCTGGATTAAGTTTAAAAATAAAATTGTGTTGTGCAATTATCATTCTGTACTTTCTATATAGAAAAATGTACTTTCTGGCTGAAGCTGCACATTATATTGAGCCATAATATGAAGAATAAATGAAAAGTTTTTGTTTTATCCAATCAAAATGTAACCTTACCAGAGAACTGTCTTCCTACAAAACTGCACTCTATGGGTAGGGTCAGTTAATATAAACTTAAGTTCAACAGCCAGTGGATACTGTAAATTTAAAACTTATGTGAATTAGTTTAGAATGTACTGGACCCTCTGGGATGAACAATTTCATATGTGCACATCACATGTGAACACGGCTTCCTTTTATTTCATGATTGTCGTTTTCTCTCCTTTCAGGCAAAGGGAGTTTATGAGAAAGTAGGAGAAGCTACAGAGACTGCTCTTACCTGCCTGGTTGAAAAAATAAATGTATTTGACACCGATCTTAAGGGACTGTCCAGAATAGAACGCGCTAACGCCTGCAATTCGGTTAGTTACCTTAACATTAAGCAAAACCTAAACGCTAGCAAATAAGAATTGATGCACTGTTTGTAAGTGAAGATACAGGGAGTCCCATAATGGCAGATGGGTCGTTTTGTGTTTGGGTTCTTAAGTAATGGTGAAAATGCTTTGAACGGGATGAAGACTTATGTGTTTGTTTTATTCCTTTATTTATTCTTTGTCCTCCATTCCCATGGATAAAAGTGCCAAAAACCAACACCAGAGCAGGCAAACTCTTAGGGGCTTTTCATGTAATGTGTTAATCATCATAAGGGACCCAGGGTGGTATAGCGTGAACTTTAGGCACATCTCTTGGCTGCTGAAATAAAATAAGCACTTGAGTTACATTAGCTGTATCCTTGCTGTGTAAGGGAGGACTGTATAAAGGACAGCTTAGGATTCTATCTCTGTTTACATATTAAGCTTTGTCAGGCCTGAAACAGAGCAATTCCTCTCATGCTAGTGACTGTCCTATAATCTGTTTTTATTTTCCAGGTTATAAAACAATTGATGAAGAAGGAATTCACCTTGGAGTTCTCAAGAGATAGAAAATCTATGTCTGTTTACTGTACACCAAATAAACCCAGTCGCACCAACATGAACAAAATGTTTGTAAAGGTAAATAATGCTCATTACCTACAGATAACAAGATACTAAATTCTAGGATGGCTACATTATAAAACATGGCAAATGCTCACACCTAACATACACCGTTGTTTTCTTGCTGTTTGTTTCCATAGGGTGCTCCTGAAGGATTAATAGAGCGTTGTACCCATATTCGTGTCGGAAGCACAAAAGTGCCTTTGACGGCAGGGATTAAACATAAGGTCATGAGTGTGATCAGAGAGTGGGGCTCAGGCAGAGACACTCTGCGCTGCCTGGCACTGGCAACCCACGATAACCCGCCACGCAAGGAGGACATGAATCTTGTGGAGTCTTCCAATTTCATCAACTATGAGGTAATAAGTGTGTGCATATTTATAATGTATTTGTGTGTATTATATAATTTTTACTGTATCTCAAAGTGCTTCAATAGTACCAATTCTACTTGTTGGTGTGTTAGTCAGAGCATTACATGACCCTATCTTTCATGTGTCTTCACACTTAGACCAATCTGACATTTGTTGGCTGTGTTGGCATGTTGGACCCTCCGAGAACCGAAGTAGCTGCATCCGTAAAAATGTGTAGGCAGGCTGGCATTCGTGTGATCATGATCACTGGCGATAACAAAGGAACGGCAGTAGCAATTTGCCGACGTATTGGTATCTTCCGTGAAGATGAAGATGTTTCTGAGAAGGCTTTCACTGGCCGAGAGTTCGACGAGCTGTCTCTAGCCGCACAGAGGGACGCTTGTATGAATGCACGCTGCTTTGCTCGGGTGGAGCCTTCACATAAGTCCAAAATTGTTGAGTTTCTTCAGTCTTTTGATGATATTACAGCCATGGTAAGTAACTGAACAACTTCTTAAATGATCTGCAGTAAAACCGATTGACTTTTTTCTATGTAACACACATTGTCTCACGTTGGCATTTATATATTTACCCTTACTAGGAGATGTAGTATCTTTGTATAAATGTACATTCTGTAGTGAGCATCATGCCTCCTGTGATCACGTGAATGTCTGCTTCCATGGCTTATTACTCCTATCTTCTTCTTTGCTGTTACAAATGTTGACTTATTCTCATTTTCTGGAGCAACTTCTTTCTAACTATTATTTAAGGAAGGAAAAAAAAAAACTTTGACTACCCAAAAAATTGTGCAGTACAGCCTGATCATAACCTATACTAGAATTAAGTGTGTGATACTAAATCTTGCTTTCTATATTTTTAGACTGGTGATGGTGTAAATGATGCCCCAGCTCTTAAAAAAGCAGAGATTGGAATAGCTATGGGGTCTGGTACTGCAGTTGCTAAAACTGCTTCTGAAATGGTCCTGGCTGATGATAACTTCTCCACCATTGTAGCTGCTGTGGAAGAAGGGCGTGCCATCTACAACAACATGAAGCAATTCATTAGATACCTCATCTCCTCTAACGTTGGAGAAGTGGTCTGGTATGTACGAGAAAGTTCTCTTCCACAAATGCCTGGACATGTGTTAAAAATCTTCATGTGGTGCTTGAGCTTCTTGCTGTACACAACATGGGTGACCACTTTGTTTTAGCTATCCACAAGTATGCCATTTCGGAATCTCTTTAGAATGCCTTTTCTAGCTGCGATTGGTATTCCTTTCATGTGCACTATTTACATGTTCTTGTGTAATCATTGATTTTTGTTTTCTTTTTCTTTTTTTACCAATAGTATTTTCCTGACTGCTGCCCTGGGGTTCCCTGAGGCATTGATACCTGTTCAACTGTTGTGGGTTAATCTAGTTACTGACGGTCTTCCTGCCACTGCACTGGGTTTCAATCCCCCAGATCTGGACATTATGAGCAAGCCACCTCGCAATCCCAAGGAACCACTCATCAGTGGCTGGCTATTCTTTCGTTATCTTATTATTGGATGTGAGTGTGATATTTATATGAATGACTCTTGACGTGGTTTTTTTTTTTGGGGTTTTTTTTTTGTTTGTTCCTGTAAATTAGTTTAAAAAAAAAAAAAAAAAGTCTGAAATGTGTTTTTTGTAACTTCATGCTGGGATGTCAATCGATTGGTTGTGGGTGTATAAATCTATATAATTTTTAATATTACACCATTAATTTGGGCTCTGGTTACATAAATTATGTTTATTTACTTGTAACAGGTTATGTTGGTGCCGCTACAGTTGGTGCAGCAGCCTGGTGGTTTATTGCAGCTGAAGATGGACCAAGGGTTACTTTCTACCAACTGGTAATGATTTCAATTTTTATTATTGGAAATATTAATTTATAGTGGAAAACCTCTGTGCGCCCCCCCCCCCCCCCTGCCAATTGCCTGAACGATAAAACATTGTTATATATTGTATTTCTATGGACATATGTAAATTGAGAGGTGGCTAATGTACATGTAAACATATCTTACAATATTTAAGAATACCTTGTAATCGAACTGACTTTTCATTTTTAGAGTCATTTTCTTCAATGCAAAGATGACAACCCAGATTTTGAAAATGTTTCATGTGTGATCTTTGAATCTCCTTATCCAATGACCATGGCGCTGTCTGTTCTTGTCACTATAGAAATGTGTAATGCTTTGAACAGGTAACTTATTTTTTTATCTTCATATATGGGATTGTTCATGTGAAATATTTTAATGGCAAAATAGTGTTGGGACTTGTATCTCGCTAATATCGTCTTTAATGTTTGCACTGGCTAACATAACCTGTTTTGGAGGAGGTGTCCTATATGAACACTGGTAATGGTAGGGCAGGGTGATGGGCCAGATTTCACAAGGTCACTAAGGGAAAGAGAAGCGGATCTGTATCTGCAGTATACCAGTAGTTGGGTGCAGGCTTCCTTATCTCTTAGTGTAGTAGACAGACAGAAGTGCTAAGTAGAAATACTAATGAATAACAAGCAAATAGCCAATCTGAATTTAGGATGTAAAAATTAGAAGTTGCTGCAAATAGGAGATTACTTGGAAGAGCGCTTGGAAAGATGGTAATGTTTACGTGGTTATGCAGCCATTAACTCTGTCACACTGACAAATTAAAGTACAGCTCACTGTCCAGTATACTGCAGGCAGTATTCAGTCTAATGAATAACTGGATGAGCCCTATATATGTTCCCGTTTCTGGTCAGGGCCCTTCTACTAGAGTAGAGTTTTTACGTTTACTGGTTGAAAATTATTTATATGTGACAGGCTAAATTTACTTTTATATGGGGCTAGCAATACCCACCAGTCAAAAATAAAATGTAAATCCATTCCATGTTAGAATTTAAATGTACTCCCAAAATAAAATAAAAGCAAATTACAAATGGGCTCTGTGGTGGTCTTATTGCTGCTACTGTAACATGTGTGAAATTGAGGCTTTGAATACTTTGCCTCAGGTGTAAACATGCACAATATTACATGATTTTATATTTTTGGAACTAATTTTTAATTTTATTTTTTTCTTTTTCTTTCCCCTCTTGTAGCTTATCTGAAAACCAGTCGCTACTGAGGATGCCTCCATGGGAAAACGTGTGGCTTCTGGGATCTATATGCTTATCCATGTCTCTTCATTTCTTAATTCTTTATGTAGAACCATTACCGGTATGTTTATGTCACACTGGCAATACTTGAGGTATCCTTTTTAAAGAATTTGTTGCAATGTTCTCACTAACCGCTTAATTTTTCTCTCTAGCTCATCTTCCAGATCACTCCGTTGAACTTGATTCAGTGGTTGATGGTGCTGAAATTGTCATTGCCGGTTATACTTCTGGATGAGACACTTAAATATATTGCCCGTAACTACTTGGAACCTGGTAAAGAGTGTGAAAAGCCTGCCGCCAAACCGTGCACTTTTGCCGCATGCACTGAGGGGATTTCTTGGCCGTTTGTGTTCATTACCTTACCTTTGGTTATCTGGCTTTACAGCACCGACACTAACCTTACTGAGATGTTTTGGTCTTGACTGACGTTTTTACAGAATGGAAATGTTTAACTTAACCAGTTTTGTTTTTTTTTGTTTTTGTTTTTTTATTGTTTAACGCAACTGTCTATATCTGCTGAATTTTCACATGAACATAGTGCTGGTGAAGGCAAGTTTTTTGTTTCTCATGCTAGGTCTTATTTTGCTCCCCTTACCTCCACCCACGCCTCTTTACTCCAATATGGAGAAGAGATGTCCATTTTTTTTTTTTTTTTTTTTTGTTAGTTTTAAATATACATACCCTTAGTGTTCATTGACATGTACAGAGATCTAACACTATTTTATGCAAATATTTTTTGTAGATGAGGAAAAAAAAGCATGTACAGTGTTCTGTTTCATATTAATTCTTGTTTAAAGGAAAAAAAAAAACCTACACAGGGAAGCAAAAAGGAACTATAATTTGATCCATTGGACATTATTTGCAGAAAATTAGCAGATTTAGGGATCGCGTGTTTAATTTCCTAAAACTACCAAGCATGATCTGTTTCTGCATGGTCATTTTGGATTTGATTTGATATCATTATGCTGTCTAATGGTTTGTTTTTTTTATTTACCCATAAGCCAGTTTGTTTTTTTTCCTGCACTAAGCAGATAATTGCTACCTCAGTCAGTATTTTGTTTTCTAGTCTCTCATTTCATTTTCTGTTTACACCATTCTCTGTAAGAGGTATGCCTATTGTTGCTAGTGCAGATTTACCCCCACAAGTTTAAATCATGTTTCTCCTCCCCATAGATTTTAAGGTTATTTATTTAACTGTCTAATGTATTTTATTGTAGCGGACGTTTTTTGTTTTTCTTCCCCAGTGTTGCCCGTTTCATGGGGCTCTACTTCACAACCTAGTCAAAAATAAAACCTTTTAATGGACAGTGAAAACAATGTCTTGTCTTACAACTGCTTTATCACCTAAGTTCCTTCTTTTTCTCTCCGTTTTTGTCTCATATTAGACCATGCTGTGTGTGTGTGTGCACGTATTTAAGATAAAGCTGGATTATATTTCACAGATGTTGGCGCAGAACCCTTCATCTGTTGCAAGTTATTCTGCCAACCTGTGTAAACCAGAGTTGGGGAATTAACTTTGTGTTTTTGTTTTTGTAAAACCTGTAAATAGCACATGACCAAATGAACATATTGTATAGATCTATTTTTATTTTAAAGTGACACTAATGGCCATCATTTAACTGTTAGAGCATGTTTTCAGGATGACTTCCCTCAGCCTCCAGTGTTTAGGTCATTAACCGTCCTAATTGTGGTGTTTTTCTCCAAATGCCTTCCAACACTCATCAACTAAAGTGAGTATTCATTGCCTTTAAAACACTCCATCATAGCCAGTTCATGTAACACTGCAAGAAATGACAGTCTGTATTGTTGCTAAAGAATAAAAAGTGGTTAAGTTTCCCATTACTTTGCACTGAGTCTGTCCTACGCTTACTTTTCATACTTGTCACATTTGAGGTACATTTTGTAATTTGTCCCTTTAATGAATTTGCAAACAGTGATCCAACTTTAAGAACCAATAACCACTCTCCTGCTTGAGCTGTAATCGGCACAAAACATTGATTGAGATATATATATATATATATATTTATTTATTATTAGTTTCTGATTCCATTTTTGTGCAGGGGTTCAAGAGGAGTCTGTTTTACAAATAAGTAGGTGCTTGATATATACATTCTACTTGAATGTATAGAACACTTACTTGTCCTGCAGTTCCACATGGAGTATTCTGTGTACAGCCGGCCTTATGCTACCTTGTAACAAGACTCTGGTTTGAAGAGTAATGTAAAGTGTTTTAAGCACTTCTCTGTTGATGCCCAATAATATCAGCAACATGAGGTGACTGGTTGAGACAGAACTGTATATTTAACTAGAGATTGTACATTTTGGCTTTCAAACCTGTTTTTACATATCGACCATGATTTACAGTGGTCTAGTCTTCACCAAGACCTGAAATTCAACAAGTCTAATCTGACGTGACCGATAACCGTTTTCTTTGGGTTTTGGTTTTTTTATGAACAAAATTAAAAATGTGAAGAAGCCATGTGTAGGAATAGCAACTTGTACAATACCTATTTAGTAGCGGTAATAAGTACAGTGCCGATAAAAGGTATTCCCCACCCCTTGGACTTTTTCACGTTTTGCTGTGTAACAAGATGGAGCCATGATGGATTTATTTGAAATGTATCCCCACTAATCAACACAAACTACTTGATGTGAAATGCAACCATTTGTCTAAATTCATTATGAACACTGAATAAATGGAAAAAATAAATAAATAATTGCATTAGTATTGCCCCAGCAGAGGTAATACCTGGTAAAACTACTGTTGGCAGCAATTGTAGCTCTATAGAGTCTCTATTTGGGTAAGTGGCTATCAGTTTCTATACACTGGAATTTTAGTCCATTTTTCTTGGGGAAAATTGCTCACGTTCCATCAGGTTGGATGGTAATCATTGATGGACAGTAATGACTTTCAGTTGGCTTGAGATCTGGGCTTTGACCAGCCCACTTCAGGACACTAACTTTTTTGGTGGTACGCAACCCCACTGTGGCTTTGGGTGTATGCTTTGGGTTATTGTCATGATGGAAGATACGTCTTGAAAGTACAAGTGCTCTTGTAGACTTCAGAAGGTCTTCCTCCAGGTTTTCTATGTACTTTACTTTGTCCCTTTTCACTCTATTTTTGTGTTCTTTCCAGTACTTGCTGCAGAGACACCTCCATAATGATATTGCCATCACCATGCTTCACTGTAGGGATGGGGTGTTCAATATGATGTGCAGAGGTAGGTTGGCTCCAATCATGGTGCTTGGCATTGAGGCCACCAGGCCTACAATCTTCCTCCACATGGTCATGCCTCTCCTATCTCTGGGGTAAACTTAATGCAAATGAAAATATTCTTGAATTCAAATTTTTTTTACCCCCTGATTAGTACTTCTCAATGACCTTATCCAGATCTGCTTGTAAGGTTCATTTGTTTTCATTTTGTCTCTGCTCGGGCATGCACCAACAACTGTGGGAGGTCAGAGGCTAGTGCAGTGGTTCCCAAACTTTTGCAGTTCGCGGCACCCTTAGAGTCTCCATAATTTTTTTCAAGGCACCCCTCCAAAATTACTGAGCAGTCCTGTTTTAGAAGTAGTTGGGTCAAAAAATTGTAATAAGTATTTAGGTCAGGACAGAAATACTTATTTAGTTGTATGCAAAAATGCCCCCTCTGCATCCAGACACTCTTCCCTCTGTCGCGCTGTGTCCCCCCTTCTCTGTCGCGCTGTGTCCCCCCTTCTCTGTCGCGCTGTGTCCCCCCTTCTCTGTCGCGCTGTGTCCCCCCTTCTCTGTCGCGCTGTGTCCCCCCTTCTCTGTCGCGCTGTGTCCCCCCTTCTCTGTCGCGCTGTGTCCCCCCTTCTCTGTCGCGCTGTGTCCCCCCTTCTCTGTCGCGCTGTGTCCCCCCTTCTCTGTCGCGCTGTGTCCCCCCTTCTCTGTCGCGCTGTGTCCCCCCTTCTCTGTCGCGCTGTGTCCCCCCTTCTCTGTCGCGCTGTGTCCCCCCTTCTCTGTCGCGCTGTGTCCCCCCTTCTCTGTCGCGCTGTGTCCCCCCTTCTCTGTCGCGCTGTGTCCCCCCTTCTCTGTCGCGCTGTGTCCCCCCTTCTCTGTCGCGCTGTGTCCCCCCTTCTCTGTCGCGCTGTGTCCCCCCTTCTCTGTCGCGCTGTGTCCCCCCTTCTCTGTCGCGCTGTGTCCCCCCTTCTCTGTCGCGCTGTGTCCCCCCTTCTCTGTCGCGCTGTGTCCCCCCTTCTCTGTCGCGCTGTGTCCCCCCTTCTCTGTCGCGCTGTGTCCCCCCTTCTCTGTCGCGCTGTGTCCCCCCTTCTCTGTCGCGCTGTGTCCCCCCCTTCTCTGTCGCGCGGCAGCCATGGAACAAAACAAACACAAAAACTCACCAATCCGCGCAGCGCCGGGACCCAGCATCCACCTCTCTCACGCAGCTGTCACTGGTGAGTTTTTGTGTTTGTTCAATGGCTGGCCCACGGCACCCCTGGGAGCCGCGGCGCACACTTTGGGAACCGCCGGGCTAGTGTATGTATGCTGTAATCACGTTGTACACAGATGGACTTGTATAAACTACTAATGTGACTTGGAAGAAATGTGGTTACTTCAAAGGAAATCTGGTATGGACATACCGAGGGGGTAATTACTAATACAATCCCTTTTTTTGTTTTTTCCCCGGCATATTATTGAGTAATTTTGTGTTTTTATTAGTGGGAATTCATTTCAAATAAATCCATCATGGTTTCAACAAAATGTGAAAGTCCAAGGTGGGATAATACATTATATAGCCACTATAAGCTGTTTAAGTTCCTGCCATAGCATTGAACTATACCTTCTAACTATACTTTTCCAAAACCTTGATCCTAAACACACCAGCAAATCTAAACTGAATATTTGAAAAAGAAAAGAACCCTTTGTCCTGTTGCATGATCCAATTTTGTCTGAGCTCTGTTGGTCGGACCTCAGGCTTCATTTTTTCCTCTGCGATTGCGAGTTGTCTTGGTCTTGTGGCTGCAAAACTACCACAAATCGCCCCTCCAGCATCATGCTTTGTGAGCCAGTCTGGCAGCGTATGAGTGCATCTGAGCCACTACCAGGCTGTCTCATAGTAAACTGAACCCCCAGCGAGAGGCCTAGGGATGCCTGCAGCCAAAAAATGAGATGCTGGGAGTTCCAATGCAGTCGGATACCCCTGTAGACCAGGTGCCATGGTGACCTGGTGCCCGGATTGTGTTAAGATATGGGTTACCATGTTCACACAAGCTGTTGATCACTGGCTGTAGCTTTTTAGCTCTTTGCGATGCCTCGGAGCATCATACAGTCTGATCTGTAGGGGAATTTGTTGGGATGCCCACACCTGGAGTAATTGCCTACAGTGTTCTGCCATGGTCAATCTTGCTCACTGGACTTCAGATTGTCTGGAAATTGCTTTATAAACTTTATAAACCCTGATGTGCAGCAACAACGTAGATCATTTCTGATGCCTATTCTCCTTGGAATGGTGTCCTAAAAAATCTGAATGACTGAACTGCCAAATATCCTGGATTTCTATGGAGGTGGTAGCATTTAGATGTCCAAGTAATGAAGTATACTTGATAAACAGCACATGGCTTAAATTACCTGTCTGAAGAAGATGTACACCCTTACTGATTCCACACATGGCTTCCTCATGTTTGCAAAATCATTATTCAACAAAATCTAGTAAAATGTTTGTATTTGTCACATGAAATTAGACTTTTAGAAATTTGCATTAGCTGTAAATTTGGCCCTGTAGGTAAACACACTACTTTGAAAGATGGTGTCCACCCCCTCCCCTTTCTTTAGTTTCCATTGACTATAGAAATACTTACTGACATAATAGATGATGTTTGCATCTATGTAGATGATTTTCATCTACATAGAATTGCTGATTTTGTTCAGAACATAGTTTGCTATTGGTAGTAAAGGTGAATTATTTCTCCATTTTAAAACCGCCCTGAATGCATTCACTGAATTTCACCCATAAATTAATGTCCCTCCCTTTTTTAGAATTACCTTTTCTAGCGTTTCTTCCTGCAATAGTTGTACTTTTCACTGTGCTGCAAAATAGTTGGTCAGCATTTATAATGTACAAGTTAACCCGTGCATGATACTCATGCATTCTAGTCAAATCAAGCCACTTAAGGTGTTAAAATGGTTCTTGTCATGCATTTGGGCCTAGCCCAGGCCTCAGGGGAAGAGCGTTACTTCCCGACGCAAGCGCCCTTTTTTAACGTGGTTTTGTCCACATGTCCCCACCTCATCATTTTTCTCCATCACCTCATCCTTCATCCTTATCGCCACATCCTTCATCAAGCTACTTAAGGTGTTAAAAACTCCCCACTGTCACCCCCGGCAACCGCCAACCACTCCCAACTGTCGCTTCTCCTTCAAGAAATATATAGGTCAGTGTATAACTCTGCCCAGCAGGTGGCGCTACAGCTTTTTTTTTTTTCACACACGCCACTAGGCATTTATATAGTAGATAAGCTGAGGTCCATCACTTCAGTAGCCGAAAACTAGCAAGCCAAAAAAGTCAATAACAGAAAAGAAAAAATTTGGGACACAACTTATTTGGCTTCTCTACAGTGCTAGTATTGATATAATTGCAGATCTATACAAATGTCAGAACTTATCAGAACGAACAATATTTAAGAGAAAATGATTGGGGAATAGAATGTGGCACTGGGTAAATCCTTTAATATTGTGCTGTTCAGGAAAATTTCTTGCCTCAAAGTTAACCTGGCCAAATACGTTGCGATCCTGCCGCTCTGCCTGGAAACGGTGTGACTGTTGTCCGTCCAAGGAAAAATGGTCTGGATGTATTCCAGTTTGGCCTCATGATTGACCAAATGTGGAGAGATTCTGGTATTTGCTGCTAGGGTTGATAGAAGTTCCCTTGTCACATTTTACCCTCAAGGCCGATAATGATCCTATTTAGATGGGATGAATATTGGGCATGGCGACCATTTCAGGTCCGTACACTGGCCAACTTTTGATCTAAATGTAGTTTAAACTATACAACAAAGGTAACACCAGCCTATAGAAGTGTACTAAATGCTGCTGTATTACATGGGTAGAAAGCTGATGCTTTGTTAGAAATATAAATTTCTAGCACAGACCTGACTTCCACAGAAATACTGCCTCTTCTGTTGTAATGAGTTTTCTCTTTAGTGCATTAGTTACTATTTCTGTGGAACATTTTAAATCTTTAGCTTTTTAATGAATTTAGTCATAGCTGCTAACTACCTTTTAGCAGTGTGTGACTACAAGCATTTTTGCTAGAAAGAGGTTCAAGCCTACTATGTCCATAAATGGATACGTTAAGAAGCATTCCTAGTGACCAAGCTGTTTAACTGTACAGCCTGAAACATCAACGCTGCCAGGAAAGACTCGCATGACTGTTTTTTTTTCTTTTTTTCCATTGCATTTCATCAATCTTACATAGTATTGTACCTTATTATTCACATTTTTAACAGAAAAAATAAAAGTGTAATCTCTGATTACCTTCCCTGTTCTGGAACTTGTTGTTTCCATGCTTTTTTTAGTATTATTTGTTCTTGGGTTTATTTTACTTAAAATGAGTGTTTATGGGTGTAAAAAGATCTGTAGATTAGATGCTGACTGTGGATTTTGCAGGAATCTTTTTATTTTAGGCCTCCCTGCAACATCTCATTGTACAAGCACTAGCTGTGAATAGGGGTGGGGGTGCTAGTTGTGCTTGTCTTGCATTCACAAAATTTAGTACACAAAGACTTGGTTGCTATGGAAATCTATTTTAATGACTATCAGACATTAAAAAAAGTTTCATATTATCTTATGACAGTCATATCAAGTGTCTGAGATGCAAATAGATGTGGAGAAATTCCTTTTTATTAAGTGTATAGAGCACAGGACTGCTCATGTATGTATAAGCTATTATATGGTGCCACAAATTGCCTACAGCATGCGTGTGGTGTCTTTAAAAATAAGTGCAAATATTAGAATACAGTAGATAGTGGCTCCCTGCCCCAAAGAGCTTGCAATCTAGAGGTGACACAGTAGCTCAGGCCACAAGGACACTACATTGTGTAACGGTTTATGTAAGAGGCATCAATTTTGTCTTTCAAAAATAACCAGAATATATACAATTTGTTTCACCCATATGCTACACAATCCAGTACCTTATGTCATTACTATTACACATGCGCTGGCGGGTTGGGTACTGAACATGCGTACCGTGACAACAACACTTACCCCCGACATCTTGACAGGGAATCATGGAACCCCGACATGCTGCTGAATATTGATTGTTTTAAAAAAAAAAAAAAAAAATGACTTGCAAGCATTGCGACTATTTAACATTTCGCCAGCACGGAATCACGTGACTTTGAGCGCCAACAGTAGTATTGTTGGTCTTGAGGGTGCATGAATGGAGGTGTCGCCTGTATATTAAAGTTTTCTTAACGTTATACAGGCGCCGCCTCCTTCCATTGCACCCTTAAGACCAACAATACTACTGCAGGGGTTCAAAGTCACGTGATTATGTGCTGGCGGCTTGTTAAATAGCCGCAATGATTGCAAGTCTTTGTTTAAAAAAAACAATATTAACAGCATGTCGGGGTTCCTTGATTCCCTGTCAAGATGTCGGTGTAAGTGTTGTCGAGGTACTCATGTTCGGGAACATAACTACCACCGGCGCTGACTTGATTGGGGGGGGGGGGACACACACAAAGTAATATGATCAGATTCACTAAACATCATTGAAAAAGTTAATTTCAAATAAATCCATAAAAATAAACATGCGTAAGTCTGTTGCCTCCCAAACCATGCTGGGTTTATTTCCTAATGGTTACAAACTTGCACACTCCGTACAATAAAACATAACAAGTAGTCAGTTGCTTTTATTAGTCTATTTTGCAATAGGCTGGTTAAAGTTCATTGCTGATCTGTTGCTATAGTTTATAGCACTGCAAGTTTGCCCCATAATTAGATGAATAACCTGTAGTACTATTTCCCAAAATTGAAATCTTATCAATGTCATAAATGTACCTCCAGCTTCTTAGATTACCTCATGCTGAGGTTTTATGCTTTTGTTTTTATACTGTAACTAAGGTAAGACAGACCAATAGAGGCAATTATAGCATGGAGTGCTGAAAACTTAAGATATAATGTTATTTGCCTTATTTTGGTCTACGGACTCGTAGTAGTGTGTTTGTCAGTGATATTGTCATTGTTTTAAGCAGAATATAAGCTTTAGGAGAAAGTCATTCTTTCTTTAGTGGTTTGACTTCTAGGCTTTCCAGTTTATTCATGATGTGCTAAAGGAAATCATTAAATCAATACTGTTTTGTTTCTTAAATGTATTTACAGTTGTATGTTAGATGCCTTCTGATCCACCATGTGAATGTGTCTATGCAGTACTGATGGTCTTGTCAAATTAGACCTAGATCAACCCATGTTTAATGTTAACCACCTTCCTTATCTGCCTCCAAATGACATTACACATTGAGCCGTGTGACCTTTTTGCTTTACATATGGAGGTTTATCTAGACTAGGATTAAAACATTGTATATTCTGATTTATCTGTGTTCATGTTGTAGCAGTCTCAAGAATTAGGTAAAGCTGGTAACATCATAATCTAATGTGTAACAATATCCTTAACACTTCACCTCTTCTACTGGTACTTGGGAAAATTAACACACTTTTTCATTCACACACTGACTAATGAAACCGTTTGCCGTTTTGAAATTCACTATGCACCTGAATGTTAACCCTTGTAATGCAGAATTGTATATTTAGGATAAGAAAAAGGGATTTTGCAGTTTTCGAATATTACCATGACTAGTTCCCAAACAAGTGTGTATTGCCAGTGTCCAAGGCCAAGTCCTAGATTTAGATGTCCTTGAAACAGATTGACAACTGACCTTGAGTAAAATATCAACTGCAACATTTCATTTGACCCATGATGAGGCAAAAATGGGGGTCTTTAGGACAAAGTAATCCATATGACCAGTATGGCCTCAGTTGTGCCCTGATAACTGGTTTGGAGAGCTGTGTAGATGCTTAAATTGCCATATAAGCATCTAAACAGGAATCCATGTACTTTCATTATGTGTAGTGTGACAATATATACTTCAGGGTATCCAAGGAAAGTACTAGTTGAAACTTAATATTTATATAATTTTTACATAAATATTTGAAAACAAATGATATGCCCAAAACACATATATTAAAGGCTTTTACTTTTAGTTTCTGAATTGACTGTTGCAATATGGACAAAGTGCAGATTTCTTAAACATGTTGCATTTTATAATGGCTACATCTTCCCTACTGTATCACAACCATATGACAGGTAGGACCAGCATTAGTGAGCAGTAGGGCAGAACTCTTTCACTGGGATTTTGGAAAATTATTCTTCAGTTTCCAAAATTTCTATTTAAAGGAGAAGTATCCCTTACCAAATAGCCTTTTCTTGCAGATGAACCATTGTAAACTAATTCAGCTAGTAAACCTATTTATGTATACGTTGCCCCATGTCATAAACATTCTTATGATACTTCCCCTTTAAGACTATGTAAATATAATAATCAGCCACAATACTGTAGGCATATAGTGATTAGTCCTAGGCTAGAATGTGTTCAGGTGTTATTTCTGAAACCCTGTCCATCTTGCAGACTTTGAAAAGCTGATGACCTATTTCTTCTTTCCTTTTCAGAACTGGAGTAATCCCCTTCTTAAACAATTGTGCAAAGATGTAAGGTTGCTTTGTTGTGTGCATGTGTGTGTTTAGAGGCAGTGATCAAATAAATGGGGGACAAGAAAAGACATGTCTAGTGAGCTTCAATAAAGTGCTAAAAAAAAAAATAACTAAAGCGGCATCAGAACAATTTAAATGAGGTGGACGATTCCATGGAGGATTTTGATTAATCCATACAGAGTCCTTTTGCTGTTTGAGGGACACCCTAAAATCCTATGTAGTATTTGGCCCCTCTAGCATCAAATGAACTGGGAAGAAAATCTAAGCAGCCAAGCCAAGTTTCTGTATTGCCATGCAAGATGTCATTAGTTCATGTACAATATCATTGTAGTGCATGCTTTCAGTTGTAAGTAATCAAATGTCTGTATTGTATCATTTCCTTTATAAACAGCTATGTACAATATGCACTTGTTCTATTTATAAACTCATTCAGAAGGTAGTGGTACAGATGTTGAATGTTTAAAATGTAAATCTCCTTCCTGGTCACCATTTCATAAGTTTTAGGGGTTTTTTTTTTAACTTGTTTTAAGTGTGCAAATGTCATTTTTGCACTGTAATAATGTAACTTATTAAATTCTAAAGCAGATGACCGTTTGGTGCAATACGATTTATTGTGATGCTTCAGTTACAAGAAAATGTCAGTTACTGCAAACGCATGTTTTGCCATTAGACAATTGTAAATAAGTTCAGTTTTTGCTGACATAAGCATCCTACAGACACCATGGTTTCAGGTAAATAAAAGTTTGTTCTACTATACACTACTATGACTGAGTTGTTTCTTTCTCCCAGCATTCGTTCTACCCACATCAGGGGTAGACACACTAGCGTTCTTCTCTGCCATCTGCCATTATAAACATTGGCAATCTGGTTGCCCTTGCAATTCTATATACACAGGTGCCTGGCCCCAACTGAAGTGTCGACCTGCAAGATAATGGAATGGACGACCACTGTCTGTATAGTGCTGAGCTGTTAATCTTTGATGCGTTTCTGTGGCTATAGCTTGCATTGGACAGCTCGCCCTCACACACAATCATTCATGGTAGCTGGCACACCACAACTTTTATTTTTTTTAAGATGTAGTATTATCCACAAAATTAGAAGCAATGATGGCTTTGTCCAACAATGTCTTCTACAACCAGCTAATAGCTGAGTCATGAAAGGCAGGAAATGTTGAAGCTACAAATTGGTTTTATCTTCATTTACAGCCATGTAAAGGAGTAGTTAGTGTTCCCGTTTAACATCAGCCATAATTTAAGAGCACAAATTTATTTTAAAATAAAAATAATATTCTTACCACTCTAGTGGTTTCCTAATGGGATTCTTTTGAAGGTGGAAATTACACTGAAAAAGTGGCCTACTCCTGTGTCTTTGGAATACATTGTAAGCTTTTTACAATGTGATAATGGGTTGTCTCTTGTGGGCAATAATTTTACTTTAGGTGAAAAAAAAACCAAAACAAACACTTGCACACCGAGATCAATCTGACAGCTTCCAAAAATTGTATTAAAATGTCCAGCAATAACTTTTTATAGTTGTTTTCTCCAGAAAATAAAGATGGTAATTGGAAATGTATTGCTGTTTATGTGTTTACATCTGACCAGCATATTTTTGCATTTGTTTTAATTTGTTTTTTTGCCTAACGTATAAAGGAGGAAAAGTATTCTAATATTCTCCAAGAAATGCACATGGCTGCAGCAATGCAAATACTCAATGTGTGCATTAATAGGACATGGAGAAAAACAAATACAGGAGGTTACTAAACATGCCTTATCCACTGTTATATAATTTCAGTCTCAATTAAAGGTGTACTCATATGCCTAATTTGTGTAACTCTCAGAATGTTCAGTTACACCTCCTGCAGATGCTTACATCTAGGCCTGCATATTTATGCTCTTACATGTAAGTATTTGCACCTTTTCTGTTTTGTTTTTTTTTTTATTTTATTTCGTCTACTCTTTACCAGTGTTCCTTTTTATATTCTTTCAGATCTCTCCTGTTAATCTTATTGAGGTGTGATAATCCTGTTACATGGGGAGTGTCACATTCAGCCAGACTGAGCTCTGTTTTTATGTAGAGTGCGAATAGGCATATGATATGTCGAGCCTAAAGATCAGCTCAATAAAACTAAGTGTTTGCTCAACCCATGTCATTCTGGATCGGTATGCAGTTCTGTGTAAATGTATGCTCTGTTCATTGAAGGTAAATTTATTCAGCTTTTCCCGCCACACTTCCTTTTAGCGAAGTCACAAGGAGGGAGAAAGACGGGTAAAATGTGTTTATATACCATGCTCTAAATTTTTTTTTCATAGAACTAGAGGTCAATCTGGTCAGGAATAGGTCTGTTTTCATGCACTCCAGCAAAGTAGGAAATTGCGTTTCTCCTTTTTATTTTGTAGGAAATGCTTGCATAATCCTATTTTTATCTTTAAACACTGTGACTACTTTACCATAAAGTTCCATTTAATAATGTTATGTGTTTCAGTAATGTAGCATTTTACTAACAAAGCTGGCTAGCACATGAATTTGCGAAGGACACAAAGTACTGACTTAGAAATTAAATCTTGGTGGTGGCAGTTTTGGATTAATAGGGTGCAGTATATTTTTGAAGTGTTTTGGTTAGACCAAGTGGTCTTGTAGTGATTAACCCCTTGACCTATACATGTCATGCAGGCTTGGGCGAGTGCTTATTGTGACAGACAGGGCCGCCGAGAGGGGGGGGGAGCGGGTACATTTTACCCGGGCCCGGCCATGCCAGGGGGCCCGGGCCGGAACCTTACTGTTAATTTAAAAAAAATATATTTTTTTTTTTTTCATGCCCTGCGGATTCCCCCCCCCCCCTCCGCGCGGGGGCGTGGGGGGTAGTGGGGTACGGGTCCTCCTCGATCGTTGGTGGGGGGAGCTGTAGGAAATAAAAATAAAAAAATACATACTCACGTGACAGCTGCGCTCCTTCTCTCTGCTTCATTCATACTGACTGCCGGGCGTGACGTCATCAAGTCACGCCCGTCAGTCAGTGAGGAGCGCTGCAGCCAGGAGGACCAAGCATGAAGAAAGAAGAGAAGACAGAAGAGAAAAGAACAGAAAGAAGCTGACATAAGGTGAGCAAAGAAACGGAGAGGCAAGGGGGAAAACAGAAAGGGACAGTGCTATAAAGAAGGGAGAGAGTCACAGAGGAAATATAATGGGGGAGAGAGGCACAGAGGAAAGATAATGGGGGAGAGAGTCACAGAGGAAAGATAATGGGGGAGAGAGGCCCAGAGGAAAGATAATGGGGGAGAGAGTCACAGAGGAAAGATAATGGGGGAGAGAGTCACAGAGGAAAGATAATGGGGAGAGAGGAACAGAGGAGGGAAAAAAAGTGGGAGAGAGGAACAGAGGAGGAAAAAAAAGTGGGAGAGAGGAACAGAGGAGGAAAAAAAAGTGGGAGAGAGGAACAGAGGAGGAAAAAAAAGTGGGAGAGAGGAACAGAGGAGGAAAAAAAAGTGGGAGAGAGGAACAGAGGAGGAAAAAAAAGTGGGAGAGAGGAACAGAGGAGGAAAAAAAAGTGGGAGAGAGGAACAGAGGAGGAAAAAAAAGTGGGAGAGAGGAACAGAGGAGGAAAAAAAGTGGGAGAGAGGAACAGAGGAATAAAAAAAGTGGGAGAGAGGCACAAAGTAAAAAAGAAGGGGGAAAAGCAGCATGGAGGTCGCAGTGTGAGCATAAGGGGGTACAGTGTAGTTGTGATGAAGGGGCACAGTATTGTGTGTGTGATGGCACAGGGGGCTTGTTGCAATGTAGTGTGTGTGAGGTAGGTGGCGGCTAATTAATAGGCGCTATTTTGTTTGTAGGATGATGGTGAGGCAATTTAATAGTAGGGACTATTAATTTAAGATGGGGTGGTTTGGGGGCTATTGAATCTTGGGGTGAGTTTAGGGAGAATGAGGTCTATTTATTAAATGTGACTATGAATTATTTAATGGCAGTGATGGTTGCGGGAAATAGGTATTGCTGGGGCTGTTTGCAGGAAGTGAAATAGGTTTATTTATTAAATGTGAATAGTATTATTTTAATGTTGGGGCTGGAGGAAGGCCTAATTATTAATCGTGGGTGCTATTGATTTAACGCCGGGGCTGGCTGTAATTTTCTAAATGTAGCCATTTTTTTTTTCAAAATAGGTCCTTCAACATTTCTTGATCCGGACAAGCCACAACTAAAGAAACCAGCAGCCACAGGTGGAGAAAGTGAGAAGAACAGGTAGGAGAGAGCAGCACAGTGTGTGAAATGTTGTGATTCTAGTAGGGACAATGGCAATTTTTGGTGAATGTTGTGCCCAATGTAAGGTGTAGGCCAAGACTGAACTGTTTGTGTACACACTGCATTGTTTGTAATCTACACTGTGGTGGTAGATGTCCTGAAAGTCAGGAGTGCTTGAACATATGTGACGCTCCGGCGAATTGAGAGCCTAGTGGTTTTTATGTTAGCCACGCCCAATGGCACGTTTGCCACGCCCCCAAATGCATGACCACACCTCCCAAAATTTTTGCACCGCCGTTTGGCTAGCTACGCCCCTGAATGTATGACCATACACCCAAATTTTTTGGGGCTTACTTGACTATGAGGGGGGGCCCCATGAATTTGTTGTACCCGGGCCCTGAATTCTTCTTGGCAGCCCTGGTGACAGACTGATTCATGCATGTGTGCACTGCTGCCTGTTCCTGTCTGACATCACCCCTTGGTCGGTATTAAAATATAGAAGCAGTTCACTATATAAAGCCATTCAAATTTAGTAAGTCTAGGTTACATTTACAGAAGGTTATGCAGGTTCACCACTCTGAACTTAAAAAAAATAAAATTATATGTTCACTCAATTGTTATCCGCCCAAATAAAATTGTATTTAGAAAGACAATATAGATGTATTCATATTGTTGGCGTAAAAAAAAAAAAAACTTCCCTAATACAGGTAGCAGCATGAGAGTAAAGTGAAGGGTAAATCACTCGTGTGTTGAATAAGATAATGAATAATTTGATCATTATTATACAATTGTCAAATAGAAATACAAACTGAATAATGGTATAAAACAATACCTAGCATATTCTATCATGTGTACTTCAAACACATGTTCAGTACTGCTTATTGGTCATATACATTTTTATATACACAGTGGTTACTTTATTAGGTATACGTGATTGCTAATGCAAATATTTAACCAGCCAATGATGTGGCTGCAATGCATGAAAGCATACAGACATGATCAAGAAGTTCAGTAGTTGTTCAGACCAAACACTAGGATGGGGAAGGTATGTGATCTCAGTGACTTGTAATTTGGTGCCAGTTGAGGTGGTTTTGGCATTTCAAACAGCTGATCTTCTGGAGTTTTTATGCAGAACAAGTACTGCCAGTTCTGTGAGCAAGGAAAAGCTTTCCTAATGAGAGAAGTCACAAGAGAATGGCCATACTGGTTTAAGCGATCAGGAAGGCGACAGTAACGCAAATAATAATGAGTTATAACAGTGGTAAGCAATATGAATCCATGCGTTTTCTCAATGGTGCAGGCTGGTGGGTTGTGTATCGGTGTGGGGAACGTTTTCTCGGAACAGATTATGTCCCTTTTTAATACCAATTGAGCATTGTTTTAGATGCCACACCCTACCTATGTATAGTTGCTGACCATGTGCATCCCTTTATGACCACAGTCTTACCATCTTCTAATGGCTACTGCCAGCAGGATAACTAGCCATGTCACACAGCACATGTCGTCTCAAGCTCGTTCCATGAACATGACAAAGAGTTCAGTGTACTCCAGTCACCAGATCGCAATCCAAAAAAGCACCTTTGGATCTACTAGAGGGAGATTCGTGGCATTATAATGTGCAGCAGTTATCCTCCCATATTAATGGTTTTAACGGGAGGATAATTTACTTTTTTCTTTTTTTTTTTTTTTTTTTTTTTTTTATTGAAAATGTTTATTTTTCTACAGTTTCATCAATAAGTAAAAAAAAACTGACTGATGGGAAATTATATATTTTATAGCTTAATATAATGTGGGGGATAGGGACCAATTTATTAAATGTGTTTTTCATTCAATGTTGGGCCTAGTTTTGGAAAGGAAGGCTTAGGGACATTCAATAGGTTGAATATCCCGCGGCGTTAAAACTATTACCGTTATTACGGTAATAGCTGGATTTCAGCGAAAAAACTACCGTAATAACGGTGATAGTGCGCGCACCACGAGACTTTTGGTGTTTTTGCCAACAATTGAATATGCCCCATAGTGTTAATTGCTCGACTTTCCATGAAGTGAATATTGCCTATCCCTTTTACAAAAAAATACCCCAACATTATAGGATCTGGCTAAGCAGCAGCAGCAGAGCTTAATATACCAGCAGTGTGTAGTCAAAGCTGCATGAACATGTAGGAAATAGCAGCACAGACTATTATCCACTTTTATGGTTGCACAGTCATGAGTTTGGGGACAGACCTGAGCAGTGAGGACAGTTATGAGAGGTGTCCCACTTCATGCTCTACTTGTGAAGGTGCAACTTGGTGCATACAACTAAGATACCTGAATTTTATTTAGAAAAATATTTCAGTTTTGTTTGTTTTTGGGGGGTTTTCTTGGTTGACAGTGTACAGATTTTTTTTTTTTTTTTTTCAAGATAACTTCTCCCTTTTTCTAGCACCTGCTGCTTATAAATTGATTGAGCAACTTGTGCGTTCTAAAGATCCACATAAATTTTGCTCCAATATAACCAACCCTATAATGGTGCACTCCCTTAGATTATGGAATTGATACAAAGCTACATTTATGGGGAGATTCAATTGCCAGTGATCCTTTGTAACCATTACTTTGACATATCCTAATCAATATCAGCTGCTTTGTAAGAAAGGTTAAGGATTTGATCTGGAAGCTCTAAGAGACAACATGTAGTAATTGAGTTTTACATCAGTTTTAGAAACTGATGTTAAAGTGCTGATGCATTTGTATATGTTCCCTTAATACTATCTTTGTCTGAAAGAGAAACAATTTTTGATAAGCGTTTTTACTATGGTGTATACTGTTCTTTATATTCAACTAACGTGATCCTCAGCTGACCCTCCTCAACACACCTGTCAGAATAAGTATGAAAACAGACTCATCTATTTTTTGTTGGGCAGGATTTTTCTGATGAGTTCTAGGATAACAGTGAGGTGTGGTGTTGGTCAAGTCAATATGAATTGCATTCTGATCAATGAAAAATACTCAAGCACAGTTTCTTCCAACTTCGCATCCTTTGATCCTTCCCCTTTTTGACATATCTATTATGTCTGTTGTTTTGGGAGCCTGGTCCTTTTACTCGTTACTTGTCATTTCTTGTTTCTATTTTCCTATAAAAAAATATTTGAGATTTTTTTGTTTGCATTTTGGTGTGTTTCTTTGCTTTTTGATTATATTGTTTATCCTATTGCATTCAGTGACCAAAGTGGACAATGTAAGTGAATGGAATTTGTTTGTTTTACAATGAAGGTAGTAGTAAAAGTGTTTGGTATGATTTTTTATTTTTTTTTAAACTGCCTAAAACAATCAAAACAGGTAAAATTAAATAAAGTATATAAATAATGGAATAACCATATCGCCTCATGTAACTGCTAAACCACACACTGGACATTATAATTTATCTCCGTAAGAGAAATGCAAAAAAAAATTTGAGTCCTAATATTCTCTCCCTCCATTACTGTACTTTATATAATTGACCTGCACAGAACCAAATATACAAGGTAAGATTGATCATTTTTGATACGTAAAAAAAAATATAGATTTACAATCTTCGTTTGCATAGTACAAATTATGATGCATGTTTAAAAGTTTGATTTGCTTATAGAATGTTAATCCAAGCTAGAGATGGGCAGGCTCGGTTCCCAGAGATCCAAATCCTGCCGAATTTAGCCTATCCGAGTACCAAGCCGTGCACGCTCGGTACTCTCCCACCTGTTTGTAATCGAAATCGAGGCAAAACGTCATGATGTATCCGTATTTCTGAGCTCGGTTCTCGCGAGATTTGAAAAGCATAAATACCAGCCTCCACAGCAATCCATCGCCATTTGACAGAGGGAAAAAGCAGGTTTAGGTCACACAGGCTATATCAGCGCAGGGACAGAGCAGTAATTGGACACATTATTGTTTCTATTCAATACCATTCTGATCTTAATACCAGTTGATACAGCAGTAAGGGGAGGATAGAGGAGGGTTTTTGGTCAATTTCTGGTACTCCAAGTGCTTTTGGGGTGTTCCCCATTCTTTTGCATTATTTTTTCTGGCTGTCAAAAGTCCTATTTGTCAGCAGTATCTAAAACAATTTGTAGCACTACAAGTACTTTGGCCTCATTATAATGGATTCAAAGCAGTCCACATATGAGCAGAATCAGCAACCAGGTTCTGTCACCAGTGCTGATGGTAGTGTTCCCAGTACGTCATCTGGGAAAGGCGATGTAAACTACAGTCTTTTGAAATCAGGAAAAAAAAAACACATTTTTTTTTTATTTTTTTTACCATGTTGAAGCGAAAAAGAAGTGTAACTGAGGAAAAGTTAACTGCCGATTTAAAAAAAAATTGCCAACATGCCATTCTACACACGCAGTGGCAAAGAGAGAATGAGGCCTTCGCCTTTCTCTCTTAGTGGCAGATCCAAAAATGTTACCGAGCCTACAAGTGGTGCTCAACTACTGTTATGCGTCAAAGCCGAGCTGCGAGCTAACAGTAAGGCATTAGATGATAATGTTTGCTCTGAATCAGAAATGACACAATCCCTGTGGAGAGTCCATCCAACACTGGGATGTCTAATCGTGAGCATTCTGTTAGTGTACCCATAAAGGGGGGCCCTTTCAGCAGTTCTGCTGATGTGTGTCTGAACAGCCCGAGTGTAGCTGGTGATGCACAAATTGAGGATGCCACTTTGGAAATAGAAGAGGATGAGGGGGAGATTTGTGTAGACGACAAGGGCGCTAATGAGGATGTTGATGAGGTTGTTTGTGTCAGTCCTGCACCAGTGGCAGCAGTTCTGGCACGTGACAAGAAAAAGGCCATTGTCATGCCTGGCCATAAAACAAAAAAAATCCACCTCTTATGTGTGGTATTATTTCTACCCCAATCCAGACAACAATTGTATAGCCATTTGTAGTGTATGTCAAGCCACAGTCAGTCGAGGGAGGGACCTTAACCATCTTGGAACCTTGTCTATGTTACGCTATTTGACGAGAGTTCATGGCAAAGTGTTGGGAACAGCTGAAAGTTCTTCCAAAAAAAATTACAAGCACTCCATCAGCTAGGACCCTCCGGTCACCGACATCCGATGGCTACAAAATACACCCACCACACCATCCTCAGTAGCGCTCGGAGTTAGCCCTGCATCCCACTTATTAAGGCTGGATGACTCCTGCACTGCAATTGATTCCTCTGAAGAAAGCGTTGGTCCCACTGCTGTTGCTGCTGCTGGGGGTGAATCGTCATCCCAGAGGAAGGCCAAGAAAAAGAGCAGTCCTACATTTCAACAATTAACTGTGAAACAATCATTTGCTAGGGGAAGCAAATATGACAGCAGTCACCCAGTCGCCAAGCGGATCACAGATGCTATGGCTGCTATGTTAGTGTTAGATCTGCTTCCAATATCCACAATAAACGCAGCTGGTTTTTCACAGTTAGTTGAGGTTTTGTGTCCGCGTCACAGAATTCCATTGTGACACAATTTTTCCCGTAAAGCTATTCCACAACTATACCAAAAAGTGTGTACAAATGTAGAGATTGCGCTGAAAAATGCCATTCTGCCCACTGTCCACTTAACCACAGATATGTGGGCAAGTGGAAGTGGGCAAACCAAAGACTATATGACTGTGGCAGCCCACTGGGTTGGTCATTCACCTTCACCAGCAGGAACAGCAGCAGCATGTACACCACTACGTAACATTTGTCACAGGCAGGCTACTCTTTGTATCACCGGCTTCACTAACAGGCATACAGCTGACAATTTGTTACGCAAGCTAAGAGATGTGATTGATACATGACTTATACCACTTGGACTCTCCCCAGGATATGTTATTAATATCTTGAACTTGGATTAGTACTTTTTGGCCACTGTGCTTGATCCAAGGTTTAAGACCTACATTGAGTCTTTGCTTCAAAATGAACGAGATGTGAACTTTTGCAAGGAGCTATTGCTCAGCAAGTTGTTCACTGAACTGGGCCTTGGCTTGCCGACTTGTCCTCCTTCAGTTTCTCAAGCAGCTGCTGCTCGTAAAAAATTGAATTTTCAAAAAAGAAGCAGGGAAGATGCAGGGGGCAGACCAGAAGAGTTTAACATCTGGGCTGGTTTGAAGGATTTTTCAAAAAAATGTGTGACCTTGCCCATAACTCCATCCAATATGAGTATTAACATGCAAAGGATGGTGGAGGATTATTTTTAAGAGGTAATTGATATGGAAATGTCAGACAGTCCCTTTCCTTACTGGGAAGAAAAGCAGGCAATTTGGAAACCCATGTACAAACTTGCTTTGCAATACTTAAGCTGCAGACCCTCCAGTGTGTACTCTGAACGAGTGTTCAGCACAGCAGGGAACTTAGTCAGTGATCGCCATAGAAGTTACTTCCCAAAAATGTTGAGAAAATGATGTTTATAAAAATGAACTACATCTTCCATGAGGAAGGCCTTCACCATCCAAGACATCCAAGCACTGACTGTTCTCTAATGGCAGATTCAAGCGGCGATGAATTGATAGTCTGTGGTGATGACGTACACACTGATGAGGGTGAGGATGAAGCTGAAGATGATGACGATAACCTGTTTTTAAAACTTTCTATTTAAGTGTAGGGTGCAATCTACCCCCAAAGAGGAAAGGGACTTGGGGCATTTCCATGTCACGTACCGTCTTGAAAGGCTGCTGTTTGGGCAATTTATCCTTAAGGGTAGGGTGTCATACACAGAGTGACCCCAAAATGGCTTTGTCCATTTCAATTAATATTGTACAGTCTATAATGGCTGAATTTTTGGTATTTTATACCAGTAGAGGAGGGCCTATAGAGACAGAAACCAAACTGCCTTTGTCCATTTCTTTACATATTTAACTATAAGTGTAGGGTGTAATATACATCCAAAGACGATGGCTGCATTGCCAATATGCATAGATGGAGAGAAAGACAATCTGGTTTGTTTGTCGAATTAATGAAGGCCTACCAGGAATGAAACAGTTTTTTTGATAATTTATTAGCTTTACAACTATATTACATATCCAAGAAACAGGTGGAACACTAAATTTGGTTCTTTTATGACCAAAAACATTGATCTTTGAACAAAATAGCAAAACAAAACCAAAACAGGCAATGATGGTTTGGCAAAACCAAAACACAATGGTAATCCAGATCCAAAACCAAAACACGGGGGTCAGTGAGCATCTCTAATCCAAGCAAAACAGAAAAAAAATTACAAACTGATGTTTCCATTACTTTTAGGGGTAATTTATGGACGTGGAAAAGTGCAGAGCCCAATGTAAAAGATCATTAGTATATTGTGGTTAACTCAGTGGTTCCCAAACTTTTGCAGTTCGCGGCACCCTTAGAGTCTCCAAAATTTTTCAAGGCACCCCTCCAATATAATTATTGAGCAGTCCTGTTTTAGAAGTAGTTGGGTCAAAAAATTGTAATAAGTATTTAGGTCAGGACAGAAATACTTATTTAGTTGTATGCAAAAATGCCCCCTCTGCATCCAGACACACTGCCCTCTCTCACACTGCCCCCTTTGCACTCTGTCACGCTGTCCCCCTTCCTCTGCTCTCTGTCACGCTGTCCCCCTCCTCTGCCCTCTGTCACACTGTCCCCCTCTTCTGTCCTCTCTCACGCTGTCCTCCTCCTCTGCCCTCTCTCACGCTGTCCTCCACTGCCCTCTCTCACGCTGTGTCCCCCTCCACTGCCCTCTCTCACGCTGTGTCCCCCTCCACTGCCCCTCTCACGCTTTGTCCCCCTCCACTGCCCCTCTCACGCTGTGTCCCCCTCCACTGCCCCTCTCCTCTGCCTCCCTGTGCCCCTCCTCTGCCCCTACTGTCACCCTCCTCTCCCCCGCTGTCACTCTCATCTGCCCCTGCTGTCCCCCTTCTCTGCCTCTCCTCTGCCCCTGCTGTCACTCTCCTCTGCCCCTGCTGTCACTCTCCTCTGCCCCTGCTGTCACCCTCCTCTGCCCCGCTGTCACCCTCCTCTGCCTCTCCTCTGCCCCGGTGTCACCCTCCTCTGCCCCGGTGTCACCCTCCTCTGCCCCGCTGTCGCCCTCCTCTGCTTCTCCTCTGCCCCGCTGTCGCCCTCCTCTGCCTCTCCTCTGCCCCGCTATCACCCTCCTCTGCCTCTCCTCTGCCCCGCTGTCGCCCTCCTGTGCCTCGCTGTCACCCACCTCTGCCTCTCCTCTGCCCCATTGTCACCCTCCTCTGCCCCGCTGTCACCCTCCTGACTCTCCTCTGCCCCGCTGTCACCCTCCTCTGCCCCGCTGTCACCCTCCTCTGCCCCGCTGTCACCCTCCTCTGCCTCGCTGTCACACTTCTGCAGCGGGCCAGCCATATAAAAAAAAAGAAAGAACACAGTAACTTACCAATCCACCGGGTGCCGGGACCCAGTAGACTCCTCTCTCCCGCAGCAGCTGATATTCAGTGACAGCTGCTGCGGGAGAGAGGAGTCTACTGGGTCCCGGCGCCTGGTGGATTGGTAAGTTACTGTGTTCTTTCTTTTTTTTTATATGGCTGGCCCGCGGCACCCCAGTGACAGCGCCGTGGCACCCCTGGGAGCCGCGGCGCACAGTTTGGGAACCGTCGGGTTAACTTGTTTATACTTAAATCTGTTCTTTTAATTACATGGCTAAACTAACAATTCTGAAAAACTATTACAAATTGATTTAGTGACTGTTCAATTGTTATGACAAGGTCCATTCCCAGAAATGTTTTAAAAATTCCTTGGAGATTTGCTGTTACAAGTGCTGCTGCATTATCCAAGTGTTCCAACTAGGAAACTAAACCAAATTTACTCCACTTTCTTCTTATGTTTTATAACCAATCCCTTATTGTATATTACTATGTATTTGTAATATGCCATATATGTGTTACCAAAGGAGTATCTACTATAGTAGAAGGGGGTGCATTTGCTACGAGGCCTACAGTGTGGGAGGGGTCCCATCTCATACCTCCCCACTGTCCTGATTTTGGCAGAACGTACAGATTAGCAGCACACAGAAGGGGCTGAGTTTAACATGAAAGTAGGTGGAGTTCCGACCAGATGTCCATTTGTGTGCAAAGTTTTAGCAGAACAGGGGTGTGGCTTATTTTGTCCAGCTTTCAGGATTCTAAATTTTGGGAGGTATGCGGTCTCCCCTGACAACGCACTATGTGATGCGTTTTGGGGTTTTTTTGGGGTGGGGGGGTTCCACCAGGCAGCACATGGTCTAAAGTCTGAACTAATTTTGGCATATGGGCCATGTAGAGGGCTGCCTGCTGAATCATATGATAGCAGTAAGACTAGCGATACACAACACTGAGGAATCTTCACATTGGAGTCTGCATTGATAATGAGCAGGAACGATTCACCCATTTTAATCAGTAATTTTAGCGCTGATCCTTCTGTCTATAAATATGAATTTCTGCAGTTTGACTACTTGGTATATGTTAAAAGAAAAAATCCAGCTAGAGTAATGTTATTTAAATCAACAAAGCCTGTAGGCTTGTGTTGTCTGTACACACTATTTGATGCCTATACCATATTCATATGTCTTTATGTACACAAATACATCTATTTACAGAAAACACCTTTATTTACGTTGTATCAATATAATCTCATACAAAAGTGCAATTAAAGCAGTCCAAACACATTAACAACTAATCATAAGAACCAAATGGCCATGAGTAATAATATACTATATAGGATTAGATGTAAATGTCTGGATCAATAGACAGTACAATCGGGACTGGTGGAAAACATAAATATGAAGTTCTTTGAAAGATGTGTATTCTAATCATGCATCAAAAGCCAAAATATATGATATGAGAAGCGATTGTTCATTCCTAATCTGCTCTTATATAAAAATTGATAAATTGTATGTTTTTGGGTTTTATTTTTGCTAAAGAGCCCATCCCCTGAGTTGGCAAACTGGGCACTTCTACACACAGTTTTTCACAGTGCTCTGTCAATTCTGAAATTCAGAACTGGGAAATCAATAAAGCTTAGCATCTTTAAATAGAAGAAGGGTAGGGGAGTGACTGAGAGAGCCAATCACCAGTTGCAGTGTATTTATTCTTGGTCATAGGAATAGAGGAGCCCCGGTGCTTTGGCTACAGGAAAGGGCACCTTAGTGTTAGGCTGCCGGTCTGATCATAAACTTGCAGAAGAGGCCTTCACCTATAGCAGCCGCCTTTCCCATAGAGCTTTATGCGCTCACAGGTATTCAGCTGCCCCCAGGTCTTAATTCTAGATGTAGTGCAAGTTTATTAACAGCACTGCAGGGGCTGGAGGTGGCTGTACAGATGGTAACGGATGGTCAGATGTAGGCCGAGGTCAGGAGTCCGGAGCAGTCAAATAACACGCCAAAAGGTCAGGGTCACCAGCACCAAAGCAGAGTCCAGAAACAGAGCAAAGGGTCACAACAGGAGGTCCAATAGCAGAGAGGCAGACTATACACAGGAACACTGGGAGAAACAGGAGCAGGTCAGCAACAGACAGTACCCAAGCTATAACCGGCAGGGAGGCTAAGCCCTCCAAGTCTTAAATACTTAAGATAGCCAATCGGGATCAGAGAATGAAATGGCATAATAAGCCCCCTCCATGTGTGGCTTAATGAATGCAATTATTTGTTAATAGCCTGCAGGCTTAGTAGATGTCTTGGCACACGCGCCCGGCTGCCCTGTGTTGCTAGGGCGCGAAAAACTGACAGCTCGGCAACAGTTGGGCCGAGAACCAGAAGTGACGTCCCAGTCGTCATGGAGAAGGCCAGGACTCCAGAAACAGAGGGGAGTGAGTCGCGGCGGTGGCCGGGCCGCCGCGGCTCGTAACACTTAGTCAAATATTTTACTAGGTACTAGTATACCTCTTAAGCGATACAATTACATGAGTGTTCTTGTACAAACAGATTCAGCTGGTTGAGAGTAGTGTTGAGCTCAAGGGGCAGAAGATTCAAACATTTCAGCCGATCTATAATCCCTTTTAAATTTCAAGAGCAGCAATGTTGTCATTCAGTTGAATAAAGGTGGGTACACACTACAGATTTCTCACCCAATTATCGTGCCAATTACACCATAAACAACTGTTAGGTCTGATATTGCATTAGTGTGTTCATTCCCACGACCATGTTTTATCGTACCAAAGCACATCATATAGTTTAATATGATCTTCTAAACGGACTAAAAATCTCTATAAACAATGGAACGATGTTGGAAGTGTTTATGCACTCAGGGGCAGCAGTGTAGGCAGATCTCCATAGAGTTTACACAGTCACAAACTATTCAGCCGATGGTTATGACAGAGTACAGATCTGAAGGACGAGCGTGTAAAACATGTATAGTGTGTACACATGAATCGGTATGCTGCTTGGGATTTTCAGTCGTTTGTAAAATTGTTAACGATATCGCATCAGGAGAAATTTTCTGTTGAATCTTGTCTCACACAGCACAAGTCTGAGGGCAACATAGACAAGTACAGTTCCTTAACTCACCTTCCAGATCCCAGTTTGCTCCTACTCCTCCCTGATCATCCATTAGTCAAGTCCCATTACATTGATTGCAAGAGAAAGCTTTGTAACACCAATCACTTGTGCTTCCTCCTACTGTCATTGTACTAGCAGAGAGGAGACTGACAGCTGGAATGGAGGAGGTAGAAGAAAATGAGGAAACATCCTCTTCCTCCCCAATACATCTACACTCTGTGAATCTGGAGTCTCAGGGATGGAACAGTTAAATGACCAACTCACAAGTGTCCCTCCAAAGCTTTCTGTACAGAGGATAGTAGCATATTTTTGCACGAAATTCACCAGCGCTCCTGACCTGTAAATGCACTTTAATTTTACTGCATTTATTTTCATATACCTGCCAGTAAAAACAGATCAATGCATTTGTTCTTATAAAATACATGTATTGACATTTGTGACACTGTGGATGTTGACTTAATGGAGCGGTGAGGTAATAAGGAATGGATATTCAATCACACTTACAACCAGTTTTGACATAAAAATGTAGGTGTGGGTTAGGTAGAGAAAATATACAAAGGTTCTATTAAAGAAAGATATTTCAATTAATTTCCTGAATATGTATACATTCATATATATATATAATGAGAAATAAATATGTTGGTGGGCTTCCAGTGTGAGAACAAACATATTTCATCTCAGAATTAACCCTTACGGTCATTTCTGCAGGCAACAAATAAGGTACCACATTTGTGGATACTTGAAGGCTGCAGGTTGACTGTAAACAGCTCACCTAGAAGAGTCATGTTTACAAAACAAACTATGGCCACAAGCAAGGGAAAGAAAACTATATTCATTTCAATCAAAATCACCAGCAGTCATCTGTTTGCGATTTTCCAAGCTCATTGTTATAATGGATGCTGACCATCTCACTGGAGTGAAATGATAACCCGACTCCAGGTGTATTGTTACACATAGCCGTGTGTAACTGCCATTCCTATCTGCCGTCATTGAAGTCCACAACACATTAGAAGGCATTGGGGCGTGGTTAATGGACTATATAACATTTTGGTGCTTTATAAATAATAGAAAATAATAATCACTAAGCTTTATTGGCAGGACCAGTTTGCCAGCTATATACAGTAAGTGACTGGTGTAGTGCGCACACATTTTAAATGATCCAGATATTTTAAGATAAGAGCATTTAAATCCTTTAGGATTTGTGGGGCTACCTCTCAATATATTGCATGTGCATTATGCAAATCTCTCACTGTTATTTTAGATGAATGGTTTGCTTTATTCTACTATAGGGTTGGTTTATATGTATTTATTTAATATATGGTGCTAGCTTCTAACCCTTTTGACTTTTTATATAGTTCTTTGGTTTGAGATTTTATATATATGGGAGAGATATCTATAGATATTTATTTCAGTTTGCTTATTATTTCCTTTATTTGTTGTTTAGACATTTAGTTTCCAAGGAGTTGTTGGTTGAGAAAAGAACAGATGAACTGTTTCAGGTCCCGTGATAACACGAAAAGCCTCAGTAAATTGTAACTTGTCCATCATCATCATCATCATCATCATCATTTATTTATATAGTGCCACTAATTCCGCAGCGCTGTACAGAGAACCCATTCACATCAGTCCCTGCCCCACTGGAGCTTACAGTCTAAATTCCCCTAATATAGACACACACTCACACACAGACAGATAGGGAGACAGACAGACAGAGAGGGAGAGACTAGGGTCAATTTTGATAGCAGCCAATTAACCTACCAGTATGTTTTTGGAGTGTGGGAGGAAACCGGAGCACCCGGAGGAAACCCACGCAAACACGGGGAGAACATACAAACTCCACACAGATAAGGCCATGGTCGGGAATCGAACTCATGACCCCAGTGCTGTGAGGCAGAAGTGCTAACCACTAGGCCACTGTGCTACCCTCACTGCATGAAAGTGGAGGGGAGTGGGGCACAATTAATTAGTTTCAACCATAAATCAGGGAATTATGGCAACATGACTTTCAATTTATTAAAGCACCTTTTCCCCTGCATTTTCATGTTCTGTAATATACAGTGTCTGACTGGGGCATGAATGGCTCACAGGGGGAATACAATGGTAGAGGCCCACCAGAGGGGGTGTTGCCAGCCACTAGAGAGGCGTAACCAAACTACTAGAGGGGGGTGTGTTATGCCCACGAAGGACATCTAGCACCATAGTGTAGTATATAAAGAATGCAGTGTATATATAAAGATATAGTCCTGACCTTCCCCTTAGATTGGGCAGAACAGTCACCAAAATTGTCCCACTAGAATCAGAACATATGACAGACTATCCTGCAGTCTCCTACCTGTTCTTGTCACTTTCACCACCTGTGGCTGCTGGTTTCTTTATTTGCGGCTTGTCTGGATCCTGGAATGTTGGGGGCCCTATTTGGAAAAAAAAATGTATACATTTAGAGAATTCCAACCAGCCCCGGCGTTAAATCAAAGGACCCACGATTAATATTTAGGCCTTTCTCCAGCCCCAACATTAAAATAATAGTATTCCCATTTAATAAATAGATCTATATACCTCCAACAAACCCCAACATTAAAGTAATCGTATTACCTTTTAATAAATAAACCTATCTCACTGCCTCCAAACAGCCCCAGCAATAAATTAATAGAATTTACGTATAATAAATATATCTATTTCCCGCAACCGTCACTGCTATCAAATAATTCATATTCACATTTAATAAATAGACCTTATGCTCCCCAAAGTCAGCCCCACATTCAATTAATAACTCCCAAACCACCCCATCTTAAATTGATTGTCCCCACTATAAAATTAAATTGCCCCACTATTACCCTACAAACAAAATGGCACTCATTAATTAGCCACCCTCTGCCATCACACACACACACACACACACTACATTTCCACATGCCTCCTGTGCCATCACATACACACACACACACACACACACTACATTTCCACAAGCCTCCGGTGCCATCACACACACACACACACACACACTACATTTCCACAAGCCCCCCTGTGCCATCACGCACACACACACTTCATTGCCACAAGCCTCCTGTGCCATCATGCACATATACTACATTGCCACAAGCCCCCTGTGCCATCACACACATTACATTGCCACAAGCCCCCTGTGCCATCACACTCACATACATTACACTGCCCCTTCATCACCATGCTGTGCCCCCTTATGATCACACTGCGCCCTCCATGCTGCTTTTGCTCCCCCTTCAACTGCCCTCCCTTCATCACACTGTGCCATACTGCTGTTGCTCCCCTTCATCACTCTGTACCATCCTGCACCCCCCCTCCTTCATCACTCTGTACCATCCTGCCCCCCTCCCTTCATCACTCTTTGCCATCCTGCTTTTCTCTCCCCCTTCCTTCATCACTCTGTGCCATCCTGCTTCCCTCACCTTCATTGCTCTGTGCTATGCTGCTTCCCCCTTCCTCATCACTCTGTGCCAACCTGCCTTCCTCCCCTTTATTGCTCTGTGGCATCCTGCTTCCCCTCCCTTCATCACTCTGTGCCAACCTGCTCTCCCCCTTCATCACACTGTGCCATCCTGCTTCCCCCCTTCATCAAACTGTGCCATCCTGCTTCCCACCACCTGCATCACTCTGTGCCATCCTGCTTCCCACCACCTGCATCACTCTTTGCCATCCTGCTTCCCCTCCCTTCATCACTCTGTGCCAACCTGCTCTCCCCCTTCATCACACTGTGCCATCCTGCTTCCCCCCTTCATCAAACTGTGCCATCCTGCTTCCCACCACCGGCATCACTCTGTGCCATCCTGCTTCCCTTCCCTTCATCACTCTGTGCCAACCTGCTCTCCCCCTTCATCACACTGTGCCATCCTGCTTCCCCCCTTCATCAAACTGTGCCATCCTGCTTCCCACCACCTTCATCACTCTGTGCCATCCTGCTTTCCTCCCCCCTCCATCTATCAGTGCCATCTTGCTTTCCTCTCCCACTCCCTTCATCACTCTGTGCCATCCTGCTTCCCCCCACCTTCATCACTCTGTGCCATGCTGCTTCAACCCCTTCATCACTCTGTGCCATCCTGCTTTCCTCTCCACCTCCCGTCATCACTCTGTGCCATCCTACTTCCCTCTCCCCCCTTTCCTTTATCACTCAGTGCCATCCTGCTTCCCCCCACCTTCATCACTCTGTGCCATCCTGCTTCCCCCCACCTTCATCACTCTGTGTCATGCTGCTCCCCCCATCTCTGTGTGCCATCCTGCTTTCCCCCACATCATCACTGTGTGCCATCCTGCTTCCCACCACCTTCATCACTCTGTGCCATCCTGGTCCCCCCCCCTTCATCACTCTGTGCCATCCTGCTTCCCCACCCTTTCATCACTCTGTGTCATCCTGCCTCCCGTCTTCTCCACTCTGTGCCACCCTGCTTCACCACCCTATCACTCTGTGCCATCCTGCTTTTCCCCACATCATCACTCTGTGCTATCCTGCTTTCCTCTCCCCCTCTCTTCATCACTCTGTGCCATCCTGCTTCCCTCTCCACCCTTTCCTTCATCACTCTGTGCCATCCTGCTTCCCCCCACCTTCATCACTCTGTGCCATACTGCTTCCCCCCACCTTCATCACTCTGTCATGCTGCTCCCTCCATCTCTGTGTGCCATCCTGCTTTCCCCCACATCATCACTCTGGTTCCCCCCAGGATGGCACAGACTTTACTTAAATGTGCCTTTCTGCCCCCCCCCCTTATCACCCTGTGCCATCCTGCTTCCCACCACCTTCATCAATCTGTGCCATCCTGGTCCCCCCTTCTTCACTCTGTGCCATCCTGCTTCCCCACCCTTTCATCACTCTGTGCCATCCTGCTTTTCCCCACATCATCACTCTGTGCCATCCTGCTTTTCCCCACATCATCACTCTGTGCCATCCTGCTTTTCCCCACATCATCACTCTGTGCCATCCTGCTTCCCCTTCCTCCCTAAAGTGCCTTGTGTAAAGTTGGTGCAGAGTGCATGCTGACTTTCTATTGGTCCACACACTTTCCCCCACCCCAGAGGTGTAACTGGACATTTGTGGGCCCCATAGCAACATTTTGTAAGTGCCCCTCTATACTGCACAAACTTGGAAATGAAAACACATAAATATATTAACCTTTGATAGAGGAGACAACCCCCACAGCTGCAGGCCTCATAACAGCTGCACACCCTGCTACTATGGGAGTTCCGCCATTGCCTTCGCCCATAATCACTACCTCTATGGTTCCAAGGGAGGCCTAGGCCCCCTCTCTCTGTACCTCTGGCGGTAACTTGTACTTAGCCTATCTTTCAAACCCAGTTCGTGGAAGATTTGGAGGTGAGATATGAAGAGTTGGGGCTGATGTTATGATGTCCTTTGTGTCATCAACTGCACGGAGAAACAAATGCTAATTTTGTAATCACACTCCTGCCCACTCAGTGTTTGCTGTCGTGGACAGTGCTTGTTGACGCAATTTGTGATCCACACAAATACATATAAATTATTAACATGTTTATTTAGTCCATCCGTTAAAAAAAACTAATGTGCAGAGGAACAGAGTACATATGTAAAATAATTGCGTTGCCGCGCCCCTTGGGCAATAAATCAATTCTGCATTTAAAAGACAGGAGGAAGGACTGTAAAGCTGAAATGTCTTATACCATTAAGGCAATCAAGCTACAACCTGTATGTTCAAATTGTGTTTGTAGTACTTACAACTGCACATTCCCAAACAGTAAATAAATGATCCACACCCAGATTCCTGTGCTGCAGTTAGGTCCAACTCTGTATAACAAAAACATATCAAGCAGCACTGTTATCGTGCTCCTTTTACAGACACACAGAGATCTAAGAGATCCTCTGTAACCCTCTTAACTAGGACTTTTTTCTCTACGCCTATCATTAGACTATAGCGGTTTCACTTGACTCTGCAAATATTTAGTTTCTAATGCGTTTACATCACTGTAAGCCAAAGGCAGAAAGAGTAAAACAAAGACCAAAGAAAATCTTCCTTATTTGGTTCTCTATAGCTTTATAGATTTCCATGCATGCTTCGGGGAAGTGTGATGACTCGAGTTCATATAAACCTCTAAGAATTCATATACATTATGCCTAGCAGTATTCATAGTACTGGCAGAGGACACAAGAAGGCCCAAGGCAGAGGGAAAGCTGGGCCCCTGACATTCAGTTTAATTAACATGTGACTTACAAGTAAAACCACATAACTCACATTATCAAATACAGTTTATAGCTTCACTGAACTTATAATGAAATAAGTGCAAATCCAAATGCAGGTATCATTTTTAACGATCCAATTTCCAGATTGTTTAGTTTACAGGGAGAGTTCTCTGAACTTATTTTCTATCTCACTGTGCTGAAAGAAGGGTTGTTTGTATAACAGAACCTGTTTCCATAACTCTTAGCATAGTAATTTCATGCAATTAGTAAAGCCACAGAAAATACTCCTAAATGTGTATTTTTAAAAAGCTACTTTTTTCTAAAATAGGGCTGTGTTATTAAAATACTCCTCAGTTGTTACTAGACTCCTAGGCATACCTCACAATAGTCCTGATTTTGGTGGGGACTATGTATATTCTTGTACCATGAAAATGAAGTTGTCTACCAGAGCGTTTGCATGAATAGGTATATGGGAATGGTTGGGTGAATCTGGGGTGTGGCTTATTTTGTTGAAATGTTAACTTTTAAAATGTAGGAAAGTATGTCCTAGGAACCACCTGGTGGCCCTCCTTTATTCCCCGTGACCCGGGCTTAAGAACTTTACTATAGTGGCCAGGCAGCCTGGAATAGTGTAAGGGATTTATTTTTTACATTTTTTAATGTTTTTCCTGGAGAATGGTAGAATAGCAATGGAAGAAATTAATAGCAGTTCTCTTTCATTAAGCATGACATTGGGTATGTACTACTGGCTTCTGATTGACCTCTAGCAATAAATTAAAAGCTGGCAGCCTGTTGTCAAGTGATGTGGACAATCAAAACCATTGGGGGGTGCTACTATCAGAGATGCATATAGCTGGATCAGAATCAGTAGGAGGCAGCTGCGGAGAGGGAAACATTGGTGACACTATTAGAACTGGTGACATTATTGGGCGCTACTACAAGTGACATTATTGGACACTACTGTTAGTGATATTATTGGACAATATTACTACTGGTGACAATGTATAACAATACTACTAGTAATATTATTTGGCACTTGTCACGAACACGCTCCCAGCTGCCGTGACTTTGGGGTGTTTGCTGTATGAGGTCACACACGATTTCAGCCCGCAGTCTCTCTCTCTACCTATCACACAGGTTCTAGACCTACGGAATCGTCCCCAAACACAGCGCTCTCACACCCCCAGACACTTCAGGTTCTGCCACCACCTATTGGGTACGGGCAATAGGACCAGAATACACTGTCCCACACTGACACGCAGGCTTCTAGCTGCTCACAGAGGAGCAAGACCCACACCAGCACACAAAGGGTTACCTCTTCACACCTCCAGATTGTTACACAAATGTAAATACAAGCACACACAGCTTGTTAATCAAATGTATCAACAAATCACACACTGGCATTCCAAGGGTTAACTTGGTCGAGCTCTCTTCTAATAGGCTAATGGATTTGTTAGAGTATCAAGGACACAACTTATTAAATTATAAATTTAACATGCAAAAATACAGGGCATACAGATAAAAAAAATAATGAATAATAATTATTAGATTGACATAACAAGCAAAACAGTTTAAAATAAAAGGGGTTACATTCAGATTTGCACTTACATGAATTGCATTCTGGCCAAGGGAAATTTGGCTTGGAAGCTTATCAATGTGAATTGATTTCCCAAAAAGTCTGACCCTTGCCCCTTCCGAACACAGGTTTTTAAGCAAAATGAAATGGGATGGTATTCACAGGGGCAGTGTTTAATGCTAATAGGGGGCAGGGATGTCCCCTGGGTGTCATCTAAGGCCTGTTCAAAACTATTCCTAAGTGTTGACCTGTCTTAGCTTTTCAAAGATATATCCCAGCGACATAACTACCCCTTCAATAAACCGGTCATTATCTCCCATACATTTAAATACCAAACATGATGGAATTATGACAATGTGACATACCTTTTCCAAAGATATGTGATTTTAGCTGTTCACGGATACCACCCATACCTGTCATTCACAACCCTGGTGTGATTTCTGCTCCTCAGTATGGAGTGACACCCGGATTTCCAAAAATATGAACTATGACAACATTTTCCTTTGAAGGTCATATTTCTATATACCTATATAGACTTTCACATGCTGCCTACAAGGCTCTCCAGCTGTGATTGGCCCCACACAGTTTATTCAAGTGTCCAAAACTCCCTCCCAGGCCAGGCTGTCTCACAGTAGGAGCCATTTGAAGCCGTCCCAGGTGACACACTTATCTTTTCACACTGGAACGTGCAAAGCCAGCAAATACATTTACATCAGACTTCCACATTTTACACTTTAACTAAACTTATCAATGGATTCATTTGATATAACAGATTTACACTGCAGTTATGATTTATCCCTTATAAACAACTGCAAGCTCTCTATGTTCACGACAACACTACTTTTACTATTGGCAATACTGTTACTAATTTTCCTATTACTGCACATTATTGCTAAGCTGACATATTACTGGGCATTATTTATACTACTGTAGGACAATGTCAGAATGTTATATTTCGAAAACTTAGCAACAACCATTTATATAGGAATTGTCAAACTGCAGGTACAGACACTGTAATATCACAATGGCTTTACAAACTGGGCCTCATTAACAAACCTCAAAACAATCGATGCACAGCAACAAGTAAAGTAGAAAAAGTATATTTCACCACTGCGATATACTATTTGACTCTATGGTTAATATTTTATTTTAAATGCTAACTTTCCCCCCCTTACCAAACTCCTATACCTTTCAAGTGTCAGGAAGCAGTTGTGGCCAATAGCAGTCTGACGTAAACTTGAGCGTCTCGCTGTTTATCAGAGACAACCAGTGTCAATGAGCCAAAGCCATTAGCTTGAATCTCTATTCACAATGGCAGTATTCGTTCCCTGGTATGGGTGAATGAAGCTAAGGGTCAAACCAGCAATTCGCACTTTCAGTTTAATTTATCATTGTCAGAGATTACACTGTATAAAGAAATTCTTGCCAGTTATTCATTTCAAATGGTAGGCATGTAATCTGCACCTTACAAATGGTGTTTGAAAATGGTTAATTTGCTCCCAATTTTTAACTAGAAGTAGTTGCTAGAAGATATCTCACATTAGGGGCTAGATTTACTAAGCTGCGGGTTTGAAAAGTGGGGATGTTGCCTATAGCAACCAATCACATTCTAGCTTTCATTTATTTAGTACTTTCTACAAAATAACAGCTAGAATCTGATTGGTTGCTATAGGCAACATCCCCACTTTTTCAAACCCGCAGCTTAGTAAATCTAGCCCTAGGTCTTTTGATTCTATGCAGTTTCTCAGCATACTATTTTTCCCCACACTGCTACCATTGAACTCGTTATTATATCCAGTTTTCCTTATATGTAAGTTCCTTTTGAATGTTTTATCTAAGACCTATAGGAACTCTTCTTGTTAGTTGTGTAGCTGGGTCATGCCCCAGGTGGCAATTGGAAGACGCATATTCTAGTCAAACAACCCCAAACTTTGAAAACTTCTGCATAGCGCAGCTGTCGTCTTCGTACTTTAGAAGCCTGACACCACACTCCCAACATCCCAACATGGCTTAGCGGTTAGCACTTCTGCCTCACAGCACTTGGGTCATAAGTTCAATTCCCCAGCATTCCCAAGATTGTCTGTGTTTGTGTGTGTTTCCTTCCACACTCCAAAAAAACATACTGGTGGATTAATTGGTTGCTATTAATTTGACCTCTCTGTGGGTGTGTGTATTAGGGAATTTAGACTGTGAGCTCCAATGGGGCAGGGACTGATGTGAGTGAGTTCTCTGTACAGCGCTGCGCAATTAGTACTGCTATATAAATAGATAATGATCTATGACAAATATTTTGTTTTAAATAATTGTTTAATAATACTGTGCTTTTACTACAGCTTTAATAAAAAATATCTATTCCATTTCTCAGGTCCATCAATGGTTTTTCATCACTAAGAAATCATGATGTGACCTCATTTATATTGAATGGCCTGTCAGTTTCTAAGTAGAATGCTTTTAATATCCTGAAAGCTAAAGGGATTTTGTGCCCCAATTACTATTATATTTATTTATTTTATTAATATAATTGAGAGAACCCTTCGGGACAATAAGTCAAGCAGAAAAAACTATTAATACAAACTCAAGGTCACCTACATTCTCTGTTTCAAGTCATTGATGATGGAATATAGAAGAACTGGCAGGGACTAATGTAACACAGTGTATAGAATAATATCAGTTTATTACAATAAGTAAATCACCACATGACTATTATTTGAAAGCATGAATTATTCTTATTGTGAATTAATATTTTCTGCTGTGTTGGAGATCAGTAATAATGGGTCTCTCTCTTATTATTTGCTGTCGTATATAAGCTCAGCATGTAACTTGGTCTGACACTTCAGTATTAACAGATAGACAATAAACTATTAATAGTGACTGCATCTTAGAGAATAATATATATATATATATATATATATATATAAATATATATAAATATATATAACAAAATACGTAATAAACACTGGCGCTCACAACAGTAATGTACGAAGTAAATAAATAGATAGTCCACAAAAACACCTCTTCCACATCTGGAGGCAGCCTTCCTTGTAATTGGTAGGTAAGTCCAGAATTGTGCGCCGTATCCTTATTTGACTTTATATATAAATATATATATATATATATATATATATATATATAGAGAGAGAGAGAGAGAGAGAGAGAGAGAGAGAGCTGCCATCAGGGGGGTACAGGGAGTACAGCAAAGTGGGGGACCACTAGCCCTGGGCCCAAACAAATTTGTTAGGAGAGGGGGCCTCCGCAGTGAATTAAGGGAGGTAGCGGGCGCCATTTCTAGACAGCAGCTGCTCCTGAGATGTGAGAGGTGGTCTGGGGAGAGACCTCTGCACGTAATTAAGGATGCAGCAGCGGGCCCTCCACTCCCAAGATGGCGGGGCCCCACAGCTGCCGCCATATGCTCCATTCCAAGCCTCCCAGGTGCCCGGCTCCCTGTCAGAGACCCGCAATAAGGCAGTGTTTCTTGCAGCATCGCTGACGTCATGTAATTAATAACGTCACAGCGCTGTCAATATAGAGGAGCTGCAAGGAGACAGTAAGAAGACGCAGAGAGGTAAGTAAACTACTGCGGGAGTTAGATGGAACCGGGATGGGGGATGACTACATATAATGGGGGGAGGCAAATGTTTGGTAGTGAATAATTTAAAAATGAGGGTGGAGTGAGAGAAGGAAGGAGGGGGCCCCAGCCCATTACATTTGTACTGGGCCCCACAATTTCTGGTCACAAGCTGCGCATAAAAATATATTGGTAAGATTTATATATTTATAAAAAAAAATGATTCTATATTTTAAGCAAAAAATATTATTATTATTATTAATAATAATAATAATAATAATAATAATAATAATAATAATAATATAGTGCTACCTCTTTATAATGCTTGCCTAACTCTTCCTCTGTCAGGGGATTGTGTCAAATTTGCACTTCTGAAGCCACACTGCTTTTCAGTTTTTCATAGTGTTGGTTGTGTCAGGAATGATGTTTCTTTTTTTACCCCAATTTTTTTTGGGAGTCATAGTCGATTAAATGTATGTGTAATTTGTGACCATTCGAGGGGATAAAGGGTACAAAAAACATATCCCTTATATACGTAATTCAACCCATGAAATATAGCTTTTATTCTGTGATTTGTAATGTTTACAGGGATATCACTAACATGCTATAACATACCCCTTTATGTCATATGGTTAAAATACAGGTCAAAACTGGGAGGGTGTGTTATAAAGAGGATGGTACATAATGGGATTTGTACAATTAAATGCACTTTTGTAAAGTGGATTGTTTAAAAAGAAAGCAGTTTGCTACTACTATTACTATAGGCAATGACAAACCAGGGTCAAACAGGCTGGAGTTGTTCACCTCTAAACATTGGTATATATATCATCAGGTAGCTGGAGATATCTGTCTCAGGTAATGGTCATTTTCGAGCTGTATAAGTACAATTGTATCAGACTGTCCAACATGACTCTTCCATCCTGTACAAAACACTCTGCTCCCAAATGTATCTGTTCATTTATTAGAACAGTTACCTGTGCTGAAATAATTAAATGCTGTCAAATAACACACCATAATGGGTGGAATGGGTCATGTAGGTTTATGACAGACAATAAACTTATATTGGTTTATCTACTTATCCCAGGCCCCAGTTCTAGGGCTGATCTAGTTCAAAATTAACTCCAATTAACTGGTCAGACCTCTCACCAAAATGAAAGTTATAGCTTTTAGTGTTCATGCCAATGCCTCCTTCCAGCTATATCAAAGGTGTGGACCCAAAGAACTGTTGTCTTATTGACAGGCCCAGACAGCAACTGTAGCCTTAGTTTATGTTTGGTAAAATACCCCAATTTTCAAGTTTATTACTTTAGGGATTTTTGAACAGTACCTATCATAAATCTAGAGAGGTAGATATAAGGCTCTTGAGACCATACTGGAAAATGCAATCATGCTGCATTAAATGTTTTATTACTGGAAGTGGAATACATTGTATGATACTCCAGACTGGCAGTGTGGTGATTCTGCTTTCCGCCTGTACGGTACGCAGCCATAAGTCCTGAATTTAGCATTGCTGTGCTTCTGATGTTGCCGTTTCTTGCTTAACTTTATATGGTAACTTCAACCTATCTTGGGTTTCACACATCCACCGAAAAGCCTTTGTCATCCTCTATTAAAACACCTTTGCTTAAGATATTGAGTGGAAACATAACTTAATTCATATGACTCAGTTCAGGACTGAGGTCCACTATGTGTATTTAGGTTTCTCATGTGCACCTAAGAGCGCTCTCAGTATGTTAGTTTGAGGCTATAGATTGTTCAGTGCTGTGAAATAAGGTTCATGTAGTCATCCTGCAGCGCAAATGTTCTGCATCACTTGCCTACTTTTGAGAAGAGTTGTACAAGTAGGTTTTATTCCATGGCACATGCAGATAAGGACTATGAGTGTGCCGATATTAGCACTGAAGTGAAAAAAAGCAGCGTCTATACTCGCCGCGGCTATACTCACGTACGCGAATCTGCGATGGAGCCCCTCTGTTCCTTCCACGTACCTTGTCTTCCGATCAGCACCTGTAAGACAAGAGAAACAGCACAAAGACAACCCTTCCCAACACCCCTGATACTTACTCAATCCCGAGGGACTCACCACACCGTACTTCTCCTCAGACAGACCACTCTCACGTCCTGAGACGCTGTACCCCACAGGCCGTCGCCCGTGGCCCAAGCCCCGGCCGTTAAGCCTGCCTTGTCCTGGGGCTCAGGACTTAGGTGCCCTTCCGACGGATGGAGGGGTTCTATAAACCGCTCCAGGACTCCACTTAGAGCCTATTTAGGAACCGAGTGTTCCCTACTCTAGGTCAGGACCTAGCGTCCTGCTAGATCTGGGCTGAATGCCCACTTCCACCTATAAGGGCCTACTGCCCGCTCACCATCAGGGACCTTATGTCCCTCTACCAGCAAGGACCTGGAGTCCTGCTACGCTACAGGGCAGCCACCCTGCTACGCTCACGGAAGCCTATCGCTTCACTCAACCAGAGGCCTGTGCCTCTCTGCGCTAAAGGGTCTTGCGCCCAACCACAGCTCAGGGCCTTGCGCCGGGGCTTACTTAAGACAAGCTCCTACCTACTAAGGTCTAAAGCCAGAGACTGCCTAAGGGCCTTGTGCCCTGTGCCTACCTAAGGGCCTTGTGCCCACTGAACACCTACAATGGCCACTGCTACCTGTGCCACAGGCCTAGTGCCTGAAGGGTGGCCCGGGCCTTGTGCTCACCTGCTCAGAGCAGGAAACTCAGCTTGACTCGCCGTCTTCGGGTCTTCCAGGCTTTCCAGCCACCGGCGCCTCTTCTCCTGTTCCGCGCTACTGAAGGCTGCTTGGCAGGGGCGCTCTTAGCCCCTACAAGGGCTCCCTGCCGACGATCTAATCTCTGGCGTCTTGCTTGAAGACTTCGGGCGGCAGGGTAGCTCACAGCCCTTACAAGGGCTCCCTGCCGACGATCTAATCTCTGGCGTCTTGCTTGAAGACTTCGGGCGGCAGGGTAGCTCACAGCCCTTACAAGGGCTCCCTGCCGACGATCTAATCTCTGGCGTCTTGCTTGAAGACTTCGGGCGGCAGGGTAGCTCACAGCCCTTACAAGGGCTCCCTGCCGACGATCTAATCTCTGGCGTCTTGCTTGAAGACTTCGGGCGGCAGGGTAGCTCACAACCCTTACAAGGGCTCCCTGCCGCTTCCGCCACTGCTGGACGTCTGGAGACGTCCTCCTTCTTCCTCTCCACCGCCGGACTGCCCGCATGTCGGCGCCCGGCGGCTCACTTGCCTGCTGCCGCCGGGACCTGCAGAGAGGAAGGAATACTCACCGCTGGAATGGTGAGTAGTTTCTTCTTTTGCCTTCCTCTCGGCCGCCTAGTTGCCGGGGCACTTCTCCACAAATACACGATCGTCATCACTAGTAATCAGCACTCACACCCGACCTGTAGCTGGTGCAAGTGATATGACAGAAAAACATGTAACTTACGGATGCCCAAAGCTTGAATCGGATGCTGCTGTGTGCGCTCAAGTTTGGAAAACATGCCCTGTTTAGGGGCCCTGAGAACCAGATTTGGGAATCACTGGTCTAATGAATCAGGGCATACCCGAGGGGCAACACTTTGTGCTAAGTTTCAGCAAAATCAGCTTTATATATTGCATAGAGTATACCTCTCGCCAGCCAGATTAATATAGTTTAGTACAATTTAGTAAATTTAGCAATGTGGAGAAAGGTCATGTACTTATTGGTGTTTTGTGCTTGCCCCGTGATTCAGATATTTTGGTTAGTGGTGTTAAACTGCATACAAATCACTGGAGTATCCATGTGTCTGCACTCCCAAAAAATAACTGTATTTGGGATAATGCTGGAAAAACCTGATAGATAAAACATATAGCCAATATGTGTATAATCGCTTCTCCTTGAAACAGTATGAAGAGATTAGCCAGAACTTGTACGGTACCAGGGGGGGCCCTGAATTCTGGAGGTGGGTTGATTTAGTATGGGGCAGACTAGCACTTCCTGGAGGGCAGGGAAATGCCGCCACAATGAAATGACCACGCTGCCTCAGTCTGATTGCTACATGGGGAGGGGGGTGGAGTAGCACTACTGTGGGCGAAGGTGGACATCCCTTTTAATGATAACATGAGCTGGGTCTTGTCACAAATGCAGACTGAAAACTGACAATCTGAAGGTAATTTTGTTTGCCGATGTTTCCTCTTGTACTTTGCAATATAAAACTAATGTTTTTTCTTTATTCTGCCAGACACTTTCCCACAAAGTATTACACATCACCATTGATTTCAGTGAATGAGATAGAAGTGTAGTATTTGATTATACCCAAAGTGTTTCTGACATGCTTTTCTGGAAGCACTTAACTTCTCAAGAGTAACAAATATGCCTTTATACAGCACAATCTGGGGTTGTCATTTGTAATTCTTGCAATCAGCAAGGATTCCTATGTTTATTCTGGTTTGTTTTTGTTTTTCGTTTTGCTACTGTCTCTGAATTTCATTTAGCATCCTGAGATCCATTGTTTAGTGCATCAGGAATAGTTATTATTCAGAATCTGACAGTGGACATGATTATAAGTTGAAAATATATTTATAATTCTGCCATTACTGGATTTCTGAAACTATTAGCAGAAATCAAACAAATTGATGCTGAACTGTCCTCCAATATCACAGCTGTACTTTTTTTTTATTTCAAAATGTATGTGATTTAAAGCCTTGCCATTAAAATTCCCTCTTCTTTTTATAGTCTTTTTATAGTCATGAAGCCTAATGGCCTCATGACCTTTCATTATTTTATGAAGGAATAGTCAGCTTTAAGTACTGAACTGCCCCATTTTTACTAAATCAAGTCCCTCTCTGATCAACTTCCTACAGAAGGTACCTTGTAACAGCCCAATAACTAGGCTGTTTCTGCTTCATGTCAATGGCCGGGACTCTGTGCGGGGGCATCATGGTGACATTATGTCACTTGTTCAGTGTTTTAGACCCTCCTAACCATTGGTGCCCTTGTCACCTGCCTAAGTTTGCTGGCCCTGATGTCATGGGGCGGTATGTCATGAGCATCGAACTGTGCGAGGCACTGGGATAATGTGCCTATTATTATTAATATTTTGCCACACTGTGCTATATGTAGTCCATTTAGTATATTCTCACTTGCCGTATAACACATAGTAAGTATTTAGTGTCTCATAGCTTTGCCACCATTTTTTATTTTCAGCATTCTAAATATCAGGGGCTGGTTGGGCAGGGGAACATCTGCCCTTCTGGGCCGATCCCAGAGTGGGCTACCTTGGGCTGGGTCACCTGGTTCAATAGCCTAACATTTGCCAGCTGGCCCCTGCTAAATATATAATTTTTTTGTCTTGCTTTTTTGCCCTAGTATTCTGGTCACTGTTCAGTGATTTTACTGTGCAGGGCATGCATGCGTCCTTTGAGTATGATACTTGTGTCAGAAAATACAGAAACAACTTCTGTCATAAAACATTGCCCACAGCCCACCCAGATGTTTTTGTCTTTCTAAAATCTGCATGCCCTTATTTGGCTCCTCCCACAATCCTCAAGTCCTTCACAAACATTGCTATTTTCCAGCTTTATCCTGAGCATTGATCATGGATGATCAAACATGCCCAACCCTGTAATTTGCAGTTGCTGTTTATTTTACATGCTTGTTTTCAAGAACATTTAGAATTGAAACAGCTCTAAGAGAAAAACTTATTTTACATAAATACAACAGACACTTTCTAACTTTGTTTGGAAATTCAAACCAGATTCATTGTAATAAAGGACAACCTCTCTGTGTGATGTCAGTCTATCTCCCTCATTGTTTAGGACACACAAATGAAACTGAAAAGTATGCCAAGTAAAATGAAGGAGCAACAGAAAACAGGAGAATAATATAGCAAAAGAGCAGTGCTCTGTGCCTGTCTGCTTTTTTTTAAACAAATCAACACATATAGGTTCATGTTATGTATGAGTATATCTTTTGTGAATGTTGTATGTGTTGATTTCAGATACTTGCATAGGAGACGTGGTCACGTGAGTGGTTACGTGAATCATCACTTACACTGGTAATACATATGTAATATACATAGGCATGCCAATCATTGTATTAGGGTGTGCACCTAAGAAATTTTTCAACCATCAATCATTAACCCTTCATACACCATTAATCATTAATCCCCTCTCATCATTAGTCAGTAACTCCCTCATCCTCATAATATTATTCACCCTCCCACTCACTCACGTGGTTGCTTAATCAGTCTGAGTAAATTGAGATATACAAATCTGGAATTCTGGGCCACGAGCACAGCATTTCGGTGTGTCATATAAAGGGTGGTGTTTGCAGTTAAAACAGACTGCTCATTACTGCTGCACTGCCCAGTATAAATTTAGTTAATAAAATCTAGTACTTTTTAGTTTATTAAGGAAAGAGATTTTTTTTTAAATTTGGAGACATGATCCAGTGTGTTTAATTAGTGGTGCCGAATTTAAATAAGCCTAGATGGACTTACAATTTGGATTCACTGAGGCAGTAGTGTATGAGCCACAAACCATTTACAGCTTTGCACATATTGTTTTAAATAAATGTATGCCTATGTGTTGTGATAAACGCTTTTAAAAACATTTTATTTTGAAGTCCCCTATATGGAAAATGTGGGTGATACAGTCTGATTAATGCTACAATTAGGTCTCCTAGGTCTACGCCATCCTTCTTTTTTTTTTTTTACTTTATTTGGGCTACTAGTTAGAAGACGCCAAGTGATACAGTGGAATATGTTGCCCAGGCCTACAATCAGAGTATCAAACCCTATTTGTTTTGGGTTTTTATTTTCTTTTGTATTTCTGTTTCTAGTTTATATGATGGTGCTAGTAAGTCTGCTTACAAAGCTCACAATTTGCTAAAGTTTCATTGTTTACATTCTCTTTCCCAGAATCTTTTATTTCTTTCCAGAGTTCTGCTAGAAGGGGGAGGGAGGGGTTGGTATGGAAAAGGAAAAGATAAGGTATAAATAATAACAGGGGGAGGGGTATCAATAGCCAGGAATACACATAGTGGGCTTATAGGGAAACTCATAAATTTCTGGGAGTCCCGAGAGAGCAGGGCAACCTCCCAGATCCTGCCCACTTCGATAGTGAGGTGGGTGGGGGTGGGGCTTAGGGACATGATCCATGTGTCATCGTGGCCCCATGATCAATTGTTTTTAGAATAAGGACAAATCTAGAGGCTATAGCGGTGGGCCTAGTATTATATCACACTTACTTTACATCTTAAGACTGACAAGGGAATACAAATAGTCGAAGTCTCCTGGGAGTAAATGTATCAAGCTGCGAGTTTTCGGCTTGTTGGAAAAGTGGAGATGTGGTCTACAGCAACTAATCGGATTCTAGCTATCATTTATTTAGTACATTCTACAAAATGACAGCTAGAATTTGATCGGTTCCTATAGGCAACATCTCCACTTTCAAAAACGCCGGAAACTCGCATCTTGATACATTTACCCCCTGGAGTTTTCATCCTAGTCTGCTGCAGTCTGTTTAACCTCACACTATGGAGTAAATTTACCAAGCTGCGAGTTTCCAGTGGGTTTGTAAAGTAGAGATGTTGCCTATAGCAACCAATCAGATTTTGTAGAATGTAGTAAAAAAATAACTAGAATCTGATTGGTTGTTAGAGGCAACATCTCCACTTTTTTGGGGAGTATCAGCAGTTTTTCGCTACTGTGAATGTATGACATAAATAGCTGTAATACCTAGCTTCTTATCTTACAGCATCCTTTTACTAAATGTTCTCTCAAACTAGCTGGCGGGATAAGGGCAGCAAGGAATACAATATTTTATTAGCTGAAATAATGATCAGAACAAACATGAAGTGAAGAATATAGTAGTTTTTTTTTTTCTTACTTGGTTTGAGGGGGTGCGCTGGACAAGTCTTTTCCCCTAAATATCCTAGGGGGAGCAGTAAATCCATTCCTCTAAACTTTTCAGAGACTCTCCCACATGCAAAGACTCAATGGACTCCAAGAAAGTCTTATGGTCCAGGGGGTTGGGTATAACTTGACCTTTTGGAGAGGACCTGTAGTCTGCACCCTTATGGACTGTGTGTTTTACATATTTTATGCAATTGGGTGTGCATTCAGTAGTGTCTGAATGGGTAGTTTTTATTAAGTTAAAGTTACACTCTCACCAATACACCAATACAATCCGCTAACTCTACCCTGCCCCAGGTTACCACACGCTGAAATCCAGCTTCTCACAAGTCTCAGCAGGGGGGCAGTCACTCGACACCGACACATTTCACTGTAACGATCCACGTTACAAGTGTGCCGTCTACACTAAAGACCCCTCTTACCTGTTGCTCACATCTTCCTGTGACAGGATAGACCGCCTATGCCACTCTTCCCGTTGTGTTGGTGTGACCCGATTGGACTTGCCTTGCCACCGTACCCTTTCTTTATCCCAATTGCACTCTCTAAAGGCAGTAGGAGGTGCTTAAGCTGCTGCCACCAATGCACTCCCTTGCAGCATCAAGACCTCTTGCCTTCAGATCAGGGTTGCTGCAGATGGTTTCCCCTGGCCTATCACACTGGCCAGAGCTGCCGGTATCGGGCAAAGCAGTGGTAATGGAGTGCTGGGTCCCAACCTCAGAAGAGTCGGATAACGGATTAGATTTGGTCTAATCTGCAGATGACAGGAATTACAGCAGAGTAATTAGTCATCAAAGCAGGTTCTTGAAACAAGGATGTTATATTAGCTCAAGTTGTCCTTATAAGAACAGTTAAACACCAGTTTGTGGTACTAGCGATCTTCCAAGAGTTATAGATGGAATAATACTACATGGTCAAAGAGTGTTCCTTTTTATACAGTTTTGCAGCCCTAACTTAGCAGGAGGTAAGCCAGCCTCTGTATTAGCTGGCACCACAATGTCTGATAAATCACATTCAATAATTACCATTAGGACATAATATATCCTTTAACCATGGAGCTAACACAATTTAAGCTTTAACAAAATTTACATCAATCTCTTGAATTCCTGAGACGAAAATGTCTAATTAACATGAGATTACCTGCCTTCAGACAGTCACAGAAACAAAACCAAATTTCCTCTCTTGGCACTGACTCAGCAATAAATACATTTCCTATAAAAAAGTGCACACAGTATAAGAAAAATCAGTACATTTGCAATTATATAAATTAGCATATTGCGCTAATAATTTAAATATATTTATACAATAAGTTATTTATATTTGATCCAGCCACACTTCCCTTTTGTCATGGCTCCTTAAAGGATTCCATCACCTGTCCCCAGGCCCATCATTAATCAATCTCTACATCCGCACTGAGGTGCAGATTGACTTTAGTTCTCACACTTTACTTTTGCAATGGACCAAAGATTTACCAATGCAATGTTCCACAGCTAAATCTAATAAAAACAATGCCTCTGAAATTATTCATAATTTCACCAGGCAAGACAACGCTCCCTCTCTAATGGATCCTCCTTCGCCATCATGCTCTGCATCAGAGCAGGACTGTACCCCTCATCCAACCCCCTCTATCAGAGGACATTCTTGCCCTAATTTCAGTCATCACTTAGTTCAAACAATCCCTCAAGACCCAACTGGAAAAAGCGGTCTCTTCGATCAAGGCAAGCACACTAAGCGTGAATCCCATTAAGAACATTTTCACAGATTCCAGCAGAAAATCACTAAAGATTTAGACCAATTCAATAACGAACTGGAGGAACTTACAGACAAAAATGAAGGACTGGAGAGTCGGGAGCAGTGCAACAATGTACGCATCCACAACATACCAGAATTTGTCACTCCAGACACTCTCAAAATCTACCTCCAGGGCATCTTTGCAGCCGTCTCCAGAACTCAGCCCACGCATAGAACCCATAGAAAGGGCTCACCGGTCGCTTTGTCCCAAACCACGCAATACGTCCTGTCGCACTGCACCTCTCCCCTCCATACTGCTGCTGAGATGCTGTCCGGGGTGGGCGTCCCCCTACTGCCACTAAATTTGTATGTTTTCTGCCATTTGCATAATTTAGCACCACAGGTTATAGCGGCATTCTATTTGTTATACATTCCTTGCTATTGTATCTCCATGCTCTTATCCCTCAACTGCCTATTTCCCCCTTTCCATCCTTTCTCCTCCCAAACGGTTCACTCTTCACTCATACCCCCCACATCCTGTTCTCACATGCTACTCACAGACACCACAATCCCCATTCAGAGATGCTCACTTATTATGCTTGGCTAAGGAACACCTCTCTACTCCTCTCTTTAGCTCCTGTTGGGCCGCATGTCTTAGCATCCACACAGACCCCCTCCCCCACAGCATCGCAATTTTACCCGAGGTGCTCTTCCTGTTGGGTATCGCACCTCCTTGGACCCTCTGGTCCCACTTCTTAAGTGCCACCTCTTTCACTCCCAGCGTTCTTTGAGCACTCCTATCCCTGGTAACTTCCATTCACCCTCACCCACCCTGATGTCACCTCTGTGTCGGGGGCTCCCTGTCCTTTCCTCCCACTCCCATCTGGGCGTCAATCCTGCAAAATCAACAACTCAAACCACAACAATGCTGGTGAAAATAGTCACCCTCATCAACGACTAAGGGTTGAACTGTTAGGAACCCCTCCAGCCGGCACAACACAACCCGGAATCTACTCTGCCAATCAGGTGTTCACTGGAGCCCCTGATGGTGGGGACAGACTGGGCCGCAGACTGACAGAGGGTCGTGAAGTGTGTACCGGCTGGGGAGAACCCAGGCAAGCGGAGTGAGGTCCACGCAGAGGTCAAGGGCCGGAGAGCAGACAACAGTACCAGTAAACAAGCCGAGGTCAGGGGTCACAGGCAGATAGCGGAAACGGTAAACAGGCCAGGGATCAGGGTCACAGGAAACACAAGCGAAGTCCAATTCATACACAGGAAATCAGTAGAGGTTCAGAAGACAGGAACAGGAACAAGCAGGTTAGCAGACTGGAGTGCAGAAGCTATAACCGGCAATGAGGCAGCAGACCTCATTGCCCTAAATACTGAAGCAGACCAATGAGAGCCCAGCTCTCCAATACATCCAGCTGTTCAAATTAGCCCGCAGGCTTGCCCCACTGTTGCGCACGCGCCCGCCTGCCCTGCAATGCCGGGACGCAGCGCTGAAGAGAGGAGCGTCCATCCGTTGCCACGGCAGCGGCAGGCAAGCCCCCGGAAGTGACTTCCCGGTCGCCATAGCGACGGCCGGGACGGAGGTAGGACCGCCGCGGCTCGTAACATGAACACACCACTTTTGTTCCGCACACTGCGCAAACTACAAGCCAATGTTGTCCTTATTCAGGAGACACACTTTTGCCACTCGACACACATTACTTGTATTTAGGCGCTTCCCTGCAGCCTTCTACTACTCAAGTCAGAACAAACACAACAGGACTGCAATCCTACTGCTCAACTCCATCACCTTCGAGCTCTGCGACTGCACCACTGATTCTGACAGCAGGTATATTATTCTAACTTGGCAACTGGGCCTTGTTGAACTTGCAAAAATGTATGCACCCAATATGGGTCAGAGCATATTCTTTAACGCCTTCTTTTCCAAATTCCACAAAGTCCGTATGTTTCTAACAGACTGATCTTGCGGTGCATCAAACAGCGCTTCTACGAAAAAAAGAGTAATAAAGCAGATACCCTACTGGCCAACAAGTTTAAAGCTCGCCATCCCAATTATAAAGAATTTGGCTGGCATCCCCCAATGTGATCCTGGTGCAATCAATAATATCTTCGAAGCTTACTAAGACATTTCATCTCCATGTGGCCAACTCGCATAGGGAGGACCCACACCCTGCCATTCAACAGTATCCATCCTCGAGAAGCCTTCCCAAGCTCGCTTCCTCATCTGCGGAACAACTGAACAGTGACATCACCGATGAGGAAATAGAGGGTATTAAATCCCAAAAGCCAGCCAAGGCCCCGGGACAGGATGGCTACCCAATGTCATACTACAAGATATTTGTGTGCAGCTTAATTCCACACCTTCATTCCCTGTTTCACCAAATACGGGACGTGGAACACTTCCACCCAAACACCACCAAAATAGTGCTCCCCGAGCCGGACAAAGACCCCACTATGTGTTTAAGCAATCACCCAATATCTGTGAGCAGCACGGTGGCTTGGTGGTTAGCACTTCTGCCTCACAGCACTGGGGTAATGAGTTTGATTTCCGACCATGGCCTTATATGTGTTGAGTTTGTATGTTCTCCCTGTGTTTGCGTGGGTTTCCTCCCACACTCCAAAAACATGCTAGTAGGTTAAGTGGCTGCTATCAAATTGACCTTAGTCTCTCTCTCTCTGTCTGTGTGTGTGTATGTTAGGCAATTTAGACTGTAAGCTCCAATGGGGCAGGGACAGATGTAAATGAGTTCTCTGTACAGTGCTGCGGAATTAGGGCGCTATATAAATAACTGGTGATGATGATGATTAAAATCTGTATTGAACACGGGCCTAAGATTCTTGCTAACAGAATGAATCCTCTTCTACTCACCTTAATTCACCCGTCCAGGCAGACACTCAACAATACTAGACACTTAATCGTCTCGATCTACCTTATTAATAAAAGTAAAACTCCGTTTCCGGTTCTTAACCTCGATGCAGAGAAGGCATTTTAGACCGGTTTTCATGGAGGAACATGGCTCTTACCCTTCAGCGGTTAGGTTTCACAAGCAAATTCCTGAAAGCTATCGGCGTTCTATACCGAAATACCTCTGCCTCAGTCCTTACCAACGGCATGACCTCCAGACCCTTTTCATTGACTAATAGCACTAGTCAGGGCTGGCCCCATTTTCCCTTGCTTTTTTTGCCCTAGTCATCAAGCCCCCAGTCAGAAGTATCAGCACTAGCCCGGATATCTCTGGTATTTCAACTGCTATAATACAATAATGGTAAAACTGAGGCATTGCCGTTGCATTTGCAACTCTCTGAAAAAAACTTCTTAAAAACCTAACTTTGATTTCCAGTAGCGGAGGGACTTGCTCACATACTTGGAGGGTTAGTATTACAAAGACATAAGACCTCCTTTCTAAAGCTAACTTTCCTAATCTCATCCAGACTCCAGCAGGTCCAGTGGAGGCGGTCCGCCTCCACTGGCGGGAACATTTTTATTTCTTGGATAGGCAGACACAATACCATCAAGATGAATGCCATCCCTAAAATACTTTACCTGTTCCAGACCTTGCCTGTCTCTGTGCTGCCTCGGACTCTCCCATCCCTCCAAACCACATCTAACAACTTTATTTGAAACCATAGTAAACCTAGCATAAAAAGTGAACTGTTAGCTTGGGCTTCTATTTCAGGCAGCCTCGGGCTGCCCCTGTTCTGTAGATACTATGAAGCCACCCAACTGAGCACATTGCCCCACATGTCAAGCGATGGGTCGATTTAGAAAACGAGTCAATCAACGTGAGCTCTCTGGAGTGCTTACCCTGGCTCCCTAAGCCACATAGACCTGACTCAGCCTACGCTGTACCCACAGTGCACTTTACACTATCCATACGGAATTCTAAATAGGAGTTTCCGCCTGTCGGACCATACCTCTCCACTCACCTTAATAAGGTGAGTGGAGAGGCATGGTTATGGCATGGTTCTGGAGTGGAGGGATCATGTGTTTTCACAATGTAGGAAACTTTGGCATATTTTCTGATATACACAATAGACACCACATTTCTAACACAAGATTTTATTAATACCTCCAAATACACCGTTTCTTCAGGCCTCTTTTAAACTCACACCCCCTCTGCGTCTTTTCCAATACGAGTGCACATGTATATAAAACGACAATTACAAGGGGGCCATTTCCTTCCACTAGCTTACTGTTCTTGTCCTGCAAAATCCTCCACCCGATACTCATGTAGTGGACTGGAAAGCTTACCTGGGAACTTACCTCAGGATGAGAATGTGGGAAACCCAGGGCCGGATTAACCCGAGGTCTAACTGGGCTAGGGGCCCAGGGGCCTCTGGGGGGCCCGCCGGCATTCTTTAGGTCAGGGGCATCCCCGTCCTTGGCTCCCACTGTCAGCTTGAGAATGGCAGGCAGCTAACAGCAAATGTTATGCTGTTAGCTGCCTGCTCGCACTGTAGTGCTTCCACGGCGAGCAGTAATCTCCTTACTGTGGAGATCTTGTGAGAGTGGCCCTGGGGAAACCATTTACGCTCGGGTCTCCAAGTGCTCCATCAGTGTTGCCACTCCTATAAGGTCCTCAACAGGTGGTACCTGGTCCCTACTCACAATCTTCCCAAACATTTCCGATATATGCTGGAGAGAATGTGGTTTGCAGCGAGAGTTCAAACACATTTGGTGGCCCTGTCTAGCCATCACTTACTTTTGGACTGACATTCAGACTCTTATAGACCATCACAAACCTCTTATGCACTTCCATCCCCCATATCGACAAACTTATCTTACACATTTCCTGTGCAACCAAATTTCAGATAGCCCAGAAATGGAAAAAACATAACTGACCTTTTCGTCAAGATGTCATTAACTGTATATGGTTTGTATCCTGGATGGAATATATCACCAGCCTCCAGAATAATAAGGTGACCTTTCACAAAATTTGGGATCAGTAGTATGCGTACCATGAACTTCATCGCCTGGCACCTCCTGAACATATCTTACTCCCATCGTCCCTCTCTCTCTATATAAAATGTGTCATACTACGGTGTCTAGCCCATGTTTATCAAGGTTGCTACCCAGTATGAGGGCAACCTTACCTTTTGGTCAGCTGCAACTGGCACACATGGTGGTAGCGAAGTGACAGAGGGAGAATTTGCTGTTTTATTAGCCTTTCTATATTGGACATCCAACCAAAAAACAGCAGATGAACAGGGACCAATGGCATGGTCTTTGCTGTACAGGTCACATTACAAAACAGACACAACCCTACACTCAGCTTAACATGTTCATTTTCAGCAATATTAATGGACATTGTTAGCATTTTGTATATAGAAAAGTCTAAATACTTAAAAAGGTTGTCTTATTTAATAGAAAAGCAACTTCATAATGTACAGCAAATTTAGTATACATTGTATACAATCTCACAATACTTGTTCTTTTCAATTCTGTTTAAGCCGGTCTATACACATGAACATGTATTTCATATCAAAATAATTAGAGGTCTGACAGGCAAACGAGAGATAATTTGCCATTATGTAGAGATTTTAAAAAAAGTGCATGAAAATGCAAACATAGGCACACACATAAAACATATTTATCTCACAAAACAAATTACATATGTTGGGGTGCATGCATATTAAGGACTACTCTTTTTAATATGTAAAAGCTACTATACATCCAGATATCGCTGGCTACCCTCTACATTCCACACAGCTCCTAGAAATAGGCATCACTCTGGAGAGCCCACACGTCTTACCAGTATACGTAGTCAAAATACAGGCGATGGACACGTTTTATGAAGTTCTGTTACAAGAGCGAGTTTTGCTATAAGACACTAGTAGCAAATGGAATTTGCAGCAAGAGTTAAGAAAAAAACAAAACAAAACCAAAAAAACAGCTGCAAATACTGCAGTATACTACACCGAATGTGATGGACAAGGAAGAAAACAACAGCAGTCGATAGCTCGACATCACAAAATGTTCTGCAGATAATGTGATCAATGGACTCCTTATAATGGTAACGCTTTGTATACTATAAAATAGAATACACTCTATAGTTTCACAGATCAATCAGTTCACTGCATCCCAAACCACTGTTCCTGATCTGCCCACTGGGCAGCTTCACTATCACTGCCTTCCAGGTCTCCTTCTTCTCCACTGCCCTCCATGTCGTCCACATCTTCTTCCTGAGTGGCATCCGTGGGGCTCTCTTCTTTCTCCATTTTCTGCATTCCCTCCAGAGATTTCTGATCATTGGGGTCCAAGCTGAGAAAGAACACCAAATTAAATTAGATTGCACTATGCACAGAAAAACTCTAAACCATCGTGTTTTGTCATATTTACAATTCAATATGTTGTCAATCTAACAGAAAGGGAAACAATAGGTTAAACGAATGTCATTTAGAAACAGAGAAGAAAAAGGAATGTGTTGAAATGAGGCACTCTGGGATGGTAAATAATATTAAAAATGTAATCTTTATTATTATTCATTAAAATATTGATACATCCTGGTTCCAAACGAATGGGGAAATATAAGAGTGAACTAAAATTCTGATTGTGAATGATAATAATTGTGCTTAAATTAAGATAAAGTGTTTTAAAATTGCAGATATATAGCTGCAACTGCTCTGTTGTGACTCTTAATTTTTAATAAACACTTTTATTTGTGTAGTCATCTCCGTGTGGTCATTTTATTCTCACTGTCTCAGCTGTTACAAATACACTCCGTCTACCAGATCTCAATATAAGCCATCATGGGGCTTAATATGTTGAGTTGTTAACGATAATTTCATATTAGTTAGTAATGTTTCCAATTAGCATATAAAGAACACAAAGGTAATGAGGAGATAAGCTAGGCACCAACATTATTTGGCTGATATTATATAGATCCCATTAACCTGGGTTGTGAATGCGATTTATCATTATCATCATTTATTTATATGGCGTCACAGATTCTGTAGTGCCTGGCATAGCAGTACAAATATGAGACATGAAAACAGCAGACATAACAAGTACATGGGTACAGAGCAGAACAATAAATATATGGATGCAATTAACAGAATAAATGAAGGTGCAAAAAAAATGGAGACCACAGGGGTAATTACTTTGCGCACTTTTTGAGCAAGGTACACTTGTGTAAAAATGAGATTTCGTTTTGTGGGACAAGATTATTTAAATGAAATTCAAGGGTGGAGGAGGGCATCCATACACCTTGCTGTTTGTTCAGGACCTGCAGTGGCTACAAAAGTATTTTTGGTGCAAGTTATAAATGCAGTCCTTCCAGGCATGCTGAGAGACAAAGCTTACTGGTGAATGCTTGAACTGAAACATTTAACTTACTTTAGAAGGGATGTATATAAATGATGTTAGTGCAATCATTTAGGGTATAACTATATTCCATTCAGATACATTCCAAACTGCACAGACATGGGAGTGATGTATTTTAGAAGAAATGCAAATTGGTTTGCTGCAGAGTGTTCTGCAATGCACATGCTCAATGCTCTGCTGCAGGATGGTGCATTCCAGTAACGCATGAATACGTTTCACACAGGGATACTCATTCTCTGCCCTGTCTGATATAATCTGCTGTGTGCAGGCCAGAGTTGCTAATGTAACATCTTAATTATAAGAGGTAATCTTGACTTCTTTGAACACACTTTCCTTAATTTGATCCTCGTCCACAGACATACCTCTCAGTTTTGCCATTCTAGTGATTAGGGATAACAGCAGTACTACCAGTTTGTGGATTCTGGGATGACTAAAGGTCTACATGATTCAGTTACTCCAGCAATCTCCCACCCATCCCTGCACCCTCTACATATTCCCCTCCCATCTTTTTTACTCTCATATTCCCTTGCAAGACTTTTTCTGCATCTTTTTATATTAGTCACCCCCTTCAGATATAAACACGCCCATCCAAACAGGGAGGCACAGACATTTTTAGGGTTTAAACATTAATTTGTGTTTTTTGTACTTGTATTTCTTTATAATGATTTATTGTAAGTTTGAAAAACGTAATTATACACTGCTTCCATAAGTTTATAAATCCAAGTAGGAGACCATGGGGCCTGTTTATGAATGGCTGCATATGCCCCCCGATAATTATTGTTGCGATAAGAGATGATATTACGTGCCCATTAATTAAAAAAAAAAAAAAAAAAAAGTCATGCCAACTTCGGGTTCTGGCCTGGAGTCTTTACTGTGCATGTGTTAGGCTTTTGTTAAATAGATGTGTTCCTTAAAAATGCCTAAACCCTCCCGGGGCTACGTGCAGTACACCGTGGTGAAGAATCTTTTTTGGCTTGATGTTTGATTCTTAATTGTACAGTATGATTGTCTCAGCATGTGTTGCACATAGTGCTCTAAGCAATATTTTTGATACTGTTAGTGCCTTTCCTACTCACACCCCCTTTTTCTCCTTCCCTTCATCCCTGATCCTTCTCTCCCCATCCACCCCCCTTTCATATAACACATAAAAACCAGTGGAAATGTCATGTATACTTATATACTGTTATTTTATTTTTCTTTTGTTCCTGCGCACTGTGCTATTTGTACTGCACATGTTGTTTCCTATTTAAATAAAGAATAAAATAAAATAAAAAATGCCTAAACCATGCGGAAAATGTAATTTCTGCATTGTTTACGGCTAAGGGTGGTGTGGGATGGATTTTCACAAACATGGCAGTATGCAATGACCAACACTGTTAGGACATTCAAATCTGTAATAAGAGATACAGGTGCACACCAAATTAAAGTTCAATTACAGGTGCCCCCCCCTCACTTTTGAATGAATCCATAATTGATATTAATGAGATCTCTTTTTGATCTGTATTTTCCCCATGATTACAGGAGGCTGAGACAGAGAAAAACCACTTAGCTCAACATACAGATTTATACAGTTTTCTCAAGCAAATAAAATGAGTTATTTGAAAATACTTTACATAATGATATTAATTTACAGCCAACATGAAGTAAGCATATAACAAGGCAGAAGGATGTCTTGGGTACTAAATATTGTTAGACAAACATTGTGCCAGTTTGTTTGGCGAATCCAATCAAATTGACCAACCAATGTATATAATTTGTGGGCTACCCATATCTAATTAAAATAAGACGGATTGGGTGTGGTAAAAAAACACATGACTCGTGTGCATTGCGATTAAGTGGTTTGGTCCAATGCTTAAACAGTCAGATAAGGGAAATTTGGTCATCCCCATGAATGGCCAAAATGTTGACTGAACTGGTGATTGTCCCGAATAACCAAACCACAATATGAGTGAAGCCAGAATTTTATCAGAAATAACATATGTTTACCCCCATAGCAGCTAGAGAAGGGGATCATCACTTCAGGCAGGAATAATTGGTCATCCAACTTTACACAACACAATAAACTGTTAATTAATTGCACTGATTAGTATACATCATGGCACAGGGATAAGATTAGTAACAGGGACATAACCCCTTACACAGATACAAGTCACAGGTACCTGAGGGCAATGCTATACTGGTCCATAGCTTCCTGAAATTCATTCACAGCCACAAGGAAATCACCCAGCATCCGATGCAAGACACAATCACTTTGATTTGCAAGAGTACTTCGCAGTAGGGCTATACCATCTTCATACTTCTGTTCTCGACCTGCAGGTACAGAACCCTGTTGCTTTAATTAAGATACAGGTGAAACACACTTACACAGCCTCATCATGTATCTCAACGCTGCACTACTATATGCAGCTTATTAGCTTCTCCCCTCCCAGGAGCCTGCACCACACAGCCATGTTTCCTGTGTGACCAAACAGGAGAAGGTGGGAAGGGCCCAACACTGAGGTTTCCGATTGGTTCTCGGGCTCACAGCCTCCTTCTGCAGCCATTTTAAAGCTGTGAAAGAAAATGTTCACCACTTTCGGTGGTAATGGCGCTTTAACATGTTTGTATTGTGTATTTGTGGCAGCATTTGAAATGTATTCGGTTTCTCTATCCTATGGAAATATTACCGGATTTGGATATTTTGCCTCTTTAACAATTCTCCCAATGTAACTCTCTCTCTCTTTGTTTTAATATGGTGTTTTTCACATTAATATTCTGGACAACTTCTAACATTGTACTCAGTGTGATCAAGTATTCTACTCATGAATCAGGTCTGCTTGAGGTAGCTACTTACTGAGCAGTTCTGCTTTCTTCACTACAGCCTTTATATAATCCGGCCTTTGTAAAAGAGCTTTGTCCAGCAGTGTTTTTGCCTTTTCCTGAGTCACTGGATCTTCCAAGCATACCGTTGCCAACAGAGTCAGTGTCTGGGCATTGGTTCCGAGAGTTTTGTAGACATTGTTGGCCATTACCATAGCTTCCCGTACACTGTTGGATGCCAGATAACACTCAATGAGTCCTGGTGAGAGGAGAACAGAGACACCATTGTCAGTCCAGGGTGTAGGTAACAACATCATCCAATCAAATGGTTCACATAGCACTGCCAAGTCCTGGTGTTACATGCCAAGATTCAATCAAAAGCAAAAATGATACAGAACAAAGCCTGCTCCCCATCACTCAGTCATCAGCAGCCATCTACCTGTGCATGCAGAACAGTCTACAGACAGACAGGTTCTAAGCACAGAATATCCCAATGCAACCAAATAATTGACATTCCGATTGTTCATATTGTAAAATGAGAACTTAACTCGCACTAACAATTATAGCGCCATTTTAAGACCGGCAGTTAAAAATGCAATAAATATGACGTTTGTGGTCGTAAGCAAAAGAGACAGCAATGGGTAGTTTATTTTTCAATTTCTATGGAAATATCTTTACTTATGCATTTAAATTCACACAATCACCTGGTCTTGATCACAAATTCTTAATATAGAAATAAATAACTTTCAAATACATATTGTGTATAATCACAAAATAAAGGTTAATAGAAAAAGGCAACATCGCTCCCTAGTGGTCAGAACAAACGTGCACTTTGCTTAAGATGGATGACACAATTGTGTAGACACAGAGGTCAAAATAAAAACTCTTGACTCTTTACAACATTCTAAAAGCAAGGATTATTGTCACTTTTCAGCCAATACTGAACTTCATTTTAAATTAAGTAAATTATTATGCAAAATAAGATATATAAACTGTGGAGAGAGGATCGTGGAGACATGTACGAAATGCTATGGCAACTGATGTCTTAAATTCTGACCCAAAAAATAAAATTCCCCTGTGCTAAACAAAGAGGTCTTGTCCAGATATACTCAGTGATACGATCAGGTACACTACAAATAGCTGGTATATTAAAGAGAAATCAATGAAAGCTTTCACTGATGGCATTTATCCAGTTTTACAGAAACATATTTCTTTTCAACTGAAAGCAGCCACGTTGCAAAATAACATGCAAAGGACCAAAATAATGACATCATGTAAATTGGTGGTGATGCTCTGAAAACAAACCATTTCTGAGTAAGCATGGAATTAGTTTAATTAATGGCCATGTTAAAGGATAACTCGCTATGAGGATATAACCCTTCCTTTCTCTTCTCTTCTTCAGGCTTTGCTTCAACAATCTAAGTGTGTTCCCGACAGTGTCCCAAGCTATAGAGTACTCCTGCTCGATTTGAAGAGGCAACAGCTGATATAAATGTCCCTCTCCTGGTTCATGATACCAAACAGGCACAACGGTGTAGTGGTTAAGTGGACTACTGAACATGCTGGGAGGCACAGTAGTTAGCATTGCTGTCTCACAGTGCTGGGGTTATGAGTTTGCTTCCTATCATGGCCCTAACTGTGTGACATTTGTATGTTCTCCCCATGTTTGCATGAGTTTCCTCTGTGTTCTACATTTCAGTCCAAAAACACACAGGTAGTCTAACTGGCTTCGGACGAAAATGGACCCTAGTATATGTGCGGTAGGGAATTTAGAAACTGTATGCTCCAATGGAACAGGGACTGATGTATACAGTGGGTGCATATAGAATAGCAGCTGAGTGTGCCCAAGATGGCTGTCTCACCCTCTACAACAATGTGCTTTGAGTCCTACTGGGACAAAGGCACTATATAAATAAACAGTTATAATTATTATTTCTGAAAGTTCTGCTGGAGATGTGACGAGGCGTTTAAAACAAAGACCAAAAACACTAAACATTGGCTACAGGTTTTGTTTCTGTCTTCATTTTTTTTTCTTATGTTGGACTTCTTTTAATGGTCATTTAAACAATTAACTAAAAAGACCTTTACTTAATCTTGTCCCTTTTCAAATCCCTTTTCCTACTTCTGAAACGTCATACATGTATTTTTTAGAAGAAAATTAAAAACTGTAGGATCAATCCCAGGTGCGTTATGCTAGATTGAGGCAAGTTAAATTTTGATGTTTCCCAGATAAAGTGCAAACAGAACAGAATTAGAGGAGAGATGGACATAACAAAACACAAGCAATGCAGAAAAACAAATCTAGACGAGAAACATGAAAACTGCTGGTCTGTCATTACCATATCAAACAATCATTTTCTTTCCTTGGTTTAAGTCCTATGTGAATCCATCTGGAAAGCATAGTGAAGCCATACCGGACATGTGCCCAAGAATGATAGCCAGTCAGTACATCTGAGCATATCTCAGGGCTACAGGACAGAGCACACACCCTCCCACACTCACCTTCACAGCAGTCCAGCCGACACGGAGCCAATCGGATTGCTTCGCGGAAGTGAATTATTGCCTCTTGCACTCTGCCCATATTTCTGAGCGCTGCTCCCTTCAGTAACAGAGCCTGGACACTGTTGCTGTTGAGCTGAATTGCTTTTGCTCCCAAATATAAAGCCCTGGAGTGCCTCTTAGTGTAGAAGCTGTGACACCTTCAATGAAGGTAAAGAATCAAAACAATAAAAATTTCAACCGTAATAATGAAAATCGTGGTTTCAAGCAATTTTAGCATGAAATAACAATAGTATAAACGATTGAAAAAAAAAAAGAAAATGATGTAAAAAACTAGGTCTGACAGACTGTATCTTAGTAAGGGCTATAGCTTGCTACAGTAATCTAGTTGGTAAGAAGCAGACTGATTATGTACTGCATCCCAAGTAATATTTAAAGTTTTATAACTCTTAGCGGGGAATTCAATTGACCATGTTGTTCTTGAGAACAACGCAGCTCGCGCACTATTACCGTTGCTGCGGTAACAGTGCGCATTATTATGGTAATTTCAACACTGATGTTTACTCGCAGCTCTGTGAATTGAATTCAACAAAAAGACATTATGTCACCAGAGAAAGTGAATATTCTTTTTAAGTCAAATATATATATGTACCCTGAATATACCTGGTGGGCTGCCCCAAAGCCCACACTATAGGAAACCAGAACAGCGTATCTAGTACCTCTTATTTACCACTTCTGTAGCTTTGTAGACCAATTTAAACCAACATCTTGAAGTTACGTCTTGTGCAATGTAAGCTACTGTAAATCCAGCCCCCCCCACTTCCTCCCAAAGTACATTTACTGATATCTTGGGGGAAAAAACAAAAACATAAAACACACACAAAAAAAAACACCCAAAACAAAAAAATCCACAAAAACATCACGTTCCTGACAGATTAATTTTATTAAATTTCTAGGCATCACTATATTGTCTAAATAAGGACAATTGGTTAAATGGAAATACTCATATGTTTAATCTATATTTTAATTAGGAGGTAGCCAACATTGTAAGACTGGCTTTACTCCAGACTCCAGGTTTTTTATTTAAATAATCAATGCAGAATACGTGGTATTGAGAAGCTGCTTATCTGGAACACAAGATGCACATTGCACTTACCCGGATACCACCCATGGCTCAGCATGCTGATCAGATATGTTGAATAATCTACAGCCAAGATTCTCTACATCCTCCAACCGCCCTTCTCGAGCCAACAAGTATCCATAAATATCCATTCCTGGAAGGAAGAGACAAGTCACATTCTCATGTGTTTCAAGATCTTTAGAAGTTTACTGAAGCAGCTTTGAATGCTGGAAGACATTCCCTTTGTCCTGTAATGTACCACAGATTTACATGGCTTCAATATCATCTTTATTTATAGGGTGCCACAGATTCCATAGTGCCAGGCAATCATCACACAGATAGGACATACATGAGTGCAGGAAGCATGAACAGAAGCTTGAATTCAGCAAGTATAATAATAAATACATGAAGACAGCAACGGCAGCATGAGTGTGAGAGTAAAGAAATAACATAGCACCCACACAGACTTCAGCAGAAGACCTGACAAGGGATATACATGACATATAGACAGTAGACAAACATGAGACAGAATATAGAGGAGACCTTGCCTGTGAGAGCTTACGTTCTCAATATAGACATAAGTATATTTAAAGAGGAATAATAAACACCAGAAGAATGACATTTGGTTATTTCTAAGCTTCTACAAAAAAATATATATTTCTACCATTATCAACTTGTTTTATAGCAGGTTAGAGCTTCCTTACAATTTAGATTTATACATGTGGCAATTTGAAATTAAAAAGGTTTTGCTATAGCTTCTTTAAAGAGAACTCCAAAAAAGTTTGTCTTTTTTAAACTAGACCAGATAATGTTGAGATATCCCAGGAGCCACATTGTGTAAACCAGAGGTTCCCAAACTTTTTCAGTTCGCGGCACCCTTAGGAGACTCCATAATTTTTTCAAGTCACCCCTCCAAAATAATTACCAAGCTGTCTCGTTTTATAAGTAGTTGGGTCAAAATAACGTAATAAGTATTTAGGGCAGGACAGAAATACTTTGTAAGTTGTTTGCAAAAATAGTACACATAAATCCAAGAGGAAAATAATATTTTTATGTATTTTTTTCAATTATATTTCTGTCAAAGAATAATTTACAGCTGATATTAAAAGGAATAAGATCAAACAAAATAAAACAGCATGTACAAAAATCATTCAGTCCCTTCATCCTCACTCTGTGTGCCCCCTTCACCCCTTTAAACTTTTACCATGTGCCCCCTTTATCTGTGGACCTCTGTGCCACCTTTATCGGTGGACCTCTGTGCCCCCTTTATCTGTGGACCTCTTTGCCCCCTTTATCTGTGGACCTCTGTGCCCCAAGGAGAATCAGTTCTCTTTGTTTTGCTCTGGCTCTTTCCACCTCCGTTTATTTTCTTACCTTTTACTTGCCCTTCTTTCTTCTGTTCTGTCTCCTTCCGTTGTTGCTCCTCGCTGCACTGTTCACTGAAAATGTCGGGGTGACATGCAGTGCAACAGAGCAGGGAGGAGTTTTTTGTTTTTTTTCTTCCGGCCGGCAACCAAGCGGGGGGAGGATGGCAGGCAGAGGGGAGCGCATGGCGCACCCCCACCTCGCGCATCCCAATCACCACAGGCTCGCGGCACCCCTGGAGCCGTGGCACACAGTTTGGGAGCCGCCAGTGTAAACAATGACTGCTGCCACCTAACTTCAGTGGATACACACCCTCTCCAGCTATGTAAAAGACCATAGAAAGGTTCCCCAGGTTTGATGGACTGGTTCCTGTTTTCTACATTATTTTGTCTACTCCTGAGATAATTTATAATGTTCTCTCTAATCAATCACCATACATGACCTTAGGAGCTTTCTTTAACAGGCACACTGTTAAAGTGCAACCGAAAATATTGGCGGAGATGCTCTCGAATAGTTTAAGATTTCAAAATTTCAGGTGCATTATTCTTTTAATAAGCAAGTAGTATTTTGGGGGCTATATAGCTACTTATTTACTCAACATCTGCTGAAATTGAGAATCTACTACTATTAAAAAAACTATTTTAATTCGGTTTGAATGCGAGTATATCCGTTCCTTTCATATCACCACTTATGAGAAAATACTGCACTATTTTGTTTTAATTAATTTATTTCTAGAATAAAATATGTTTACCAGGATAAAGATGTATCTATATTATTAGAAACTCCTTGGACAAGATCCCCTTTAGGTGCTTGTAACTTACAACTCATTTATTACACCAATTGTGTTTGCAATACGCACTATATTCTGTTCCTCTTCTCTGATATTTGTTGAGCACATGATGGATGATGCGCCAGACTTGCTGGAAAATGTGCATGTTGGGAGTCCTCGTTTCTGATCCTGGCAGCAATGGATACCATTATTGACTATTTGTGATTACTTACACCATCCTTCATTTGGAGCTGGTCTGTCACTATATCTATCTATGAAATGTATGATAGCTTCCATGATACAGTAAACTCATCACACACACACACACTTCCCCGACACCACTATTCACATTATGAACAACACACTACAAACCTCCTTGCATCACAGACCCATACACAGTAAAATACACATTGAATGTTTTTCATTTAAAAACACACACATTTTATCAAACAAAATAAGCAGCTATTTGCCACCCACATTACATAAGGACAGTACACCGAGAGTTATTGTTCCATAAGTTTCACTCTTCTCTTACAGACAACCACCCACACTGACACAATTCCTGGTCCGCAGTTGCCCTGGAAACTGCCATAAATGATCATACATTTCCATCTCAGCACAATAGAGACCTGGCCCAAGAAATATCCTGTCTTGGGACAAGCTGAGCATAACCCAAACACAAATGTAATTCAGAGTTAGCATTTTGCTTAGTGATAATATTTCTATTTGCTAGATGGAAACATGGATTCAGAGTAACCTGTTACGAGCCGTGGCGGTGCTTAGCTGCCGCAACTCGCTGTGTTCCCCTGCCTGCGTCCCGGCCGTTGCTATAACGACCGTGATGCCACTGCCGGTTTCGTCCCTGCCTTTGCTAGGGCATTGGTTGGGACGCATTGCCACTATCCGGCGCGTCCCAGCATGAAGGGGGCTTTGGGCGTGTGCGCAAACAGGTTATTAAATTACAATTTATTAGCAGCCTCCTGGGGCTGATTTACAAGCAAGGATTCCTGTCTCCCTATTGGCTCATCTATGTATTTAAGGCAGGGAGGGCTTAGCCTCCCTGCTGGTTATAAAGTTCAGTTCCCTGGCTGCTGACCTGCTCCTGTACTTCTGGATAGATCCTTTTGTGTATGTCCTCTGGCTTGTTTCTTGGACTGTGATTTACCACTGGTGACCCCGACCTCTGCCTGTGACTCAGATATCATGTCTTTCTGCCGGCCCTGACCCGTTGCCTAGACCTCACCTCACGGTCTGCTTTTGCCCTGTGACCTCAGCCTATTCTTGACTATGCTTATCTCCTAACCATCATGCCCTTGCTATGGTTATATCCATAAGCTTGTACTACGCTGAGTTTAAGAACTGGGGGAATCTGAGTACCTGTGGGCATGACAAGCTCTACGGGAAAGGGTGCTATAGGTGAAGACCTCTAACACCTGTTCTACAAGCTTAAGACAACAGCCGTTAGCCGTGACATAACAAAGGTGTTAAGGTGTGCTCGCCACCAGAGGGATGTGAAAATGCCAGAAGGACATATACATTGTTTTCTTGGAATTGAATGCTATGTTAATATTTGGAATTCCTGCTGATGGTCATAAAAATAAAATCCTTTGTAGCTGCACCCTCAACACCTAAGTCACAGGTTGGCTGTTTCAGCTTTTCCCTGGCGTTAATGAAGAGCAGCTGATGAATATCTGACAAGAGTAAGTTGAAGTCAATCTTGTGTGGGCATAGCAGTTATGGCACTATTTGGTCTATCCTAAAATGGCAATGAGCAAGCAGCACACCCCTTATATCATCAATTACCCAGAGCCCATTGCATTTCTGGCTCCATAGCTGTGCTCCTGTGCAGTTTCCCCATCTACAACTACCATGAACAAAGTCTCTGTTTAGCTTAATGTTAGAGGAGGATCACTATTCAAGGACAAGAACACCCCACTCTTCCCTCAAACACCACCAACCGTTCCATATATACTGTGACAAGGCAGATATTATGCAAAGATGATACCAGTCTAGCCATTGCCTCATTCAAGATGGCGGCAACCATAAGGGACAAAGAAAATAAAGTTTTAAAGGTAACCTACTAAATTAGTATATGGTCTTCCTGTTATACAGCTGTATAGTGTACTTCGAAAACTGCATATGAAAGCCCAAATGAAGGAGAACACTGAACATACTTTAAATAAGTCAAAATCTGGGTTTGGGTTTTAGGAGCGATTATAATGAATATCTTCAAACCACCCTTGTATTTCCAAAGTTTTTATTTTTCCCAATTTTTAAACATATCTACCCTAGCCCTCCCTGCTGCCTCCCTATATGATCACAATAAAAATACATAATGTGCTACGTACTTTAGCATTTCCATATAAAGACAGTTATTCTATTAAATTCAATATTCACCATTTACAACCCATCCTCCACTGGTGTAGGTAAATTAGTCTCCGGTAAGAAACGGTTTGTCAGTACAGACTTCACATGAACATTTTTTTTGTTCGAAAAAAGTGTTTTGCATATACATTTTTGTTGAATGAGGCAACACTAGTCTTGTGTCAGAGATATGCTTTGTCACCTCTGTGGAGTTTGTTTGTTCTCCCTGTGTTTGCGTGGGTTTCCTCCGGGTCCTCCGGTTTCCTCCCACACTCCAAAAACATACTGGTAGGTTAATTGGCTGCTATCAAAATTGACCCTAGTCTCTCCCTGCCTGTCTGTCTGTGTGTGAGTGTGTACCTATATTAGGGAATTTAGACTAAGGTCCAATGGGGCAGAGACTGATGTGAGTGAGTTCTCTGTACAGCGCTGCGGAATTAGTGGCGCTATATAAATAAATGATGATGATGATGACACCTAGTTAATGCCTCCTATACCATAAAAGTACAATGATATTTTCAGGATTGCACACTATATTAATACATGAATTTTAGCGCAACCCCTGAAACAGTATATATGGACATGATACATGGGAGAGAGCAGAACTGCAGGCAAGTCTGTTGCTGGAACAGTCAAAAATGGACTACAGGACTTGGCAACAACCCAAGAAAACTTATTTCTCCGACAAGCAGCGAGAAGTTGGTTGATATTAACCTTAGAATGTAGACAAATACTTGATAGATCCAGATGGGTGCTTCATTAATAAACATGTAGGAGAGAAAGATCAACTGCCTTTTCCTCACAGTGGTGCTGCATTCTACTGTTTGGTGGAGACAGCCTGTAGTTAATCAGCACACATAGAATATGGCATATTTCCCAACTGTCCCAATTTTAAATTGGACATGTTTGTCCCGTGGTGGGAATTTTGGGAGTTATCTTTCATTCACAGCTACTCTGCAAAGCAATGCAGAGGTGAACTGGTGCTGTGCTACAGTGTTTGGAGGGGAAGAGATATTTCTAAAAGGGCAGCCTAGTGCTTTACAGCGTTAGCCAGCCCTCTGGGGATGTTGGGAGGTATATGGTATTAATAGCTAAATTCATTTGTAAATTATTTTTAAAGCAAACACTATAATTAAACCCAAAGTTGTTTTTGATAATTAATTGTTAATTAAGACAGAAATTGTATACATATTCAAGTATATGCCGATCTGAAGAAAGGTTTCTAGCTGAATACGGGTGTAAGTACACTCTGCCTAGATGCAGAGTGTATGCAGACAGACACGGCACACTGCAGGATATGCATAAAGCATATGTGCAATATAAAGTCCTATCAGAACACACAGATAATGTATTTAATATTTTTTTCTTTTAACACCTGTTAATAAATTTACCATTAATAAAAAATCTATTGAAAAAAAATTGTTTTTTTTTCTAGGTTTTACTTGCATTTATCAGGATATTATTAATGCCTACTGTACATAAAATGCATTTTACAGTTGATCTTAATTGCAAACATGTTCTAGCATGCATACACATGTGTAATCACTATGAATTACACTTACACCTGTCCTGTAGGTGTAAGTACAGCTAAAAATCACGTACCTGAGAGATGCTCAGAGCGTCAATGGGAAGAATGTGTGTGTTTACCTTGACTTACCCTTACTGCTCGTTGTCTATGTGCATACATCCCATCCCTCCCCTGTTCCACCACTGAAATCGTAGGCACTTGAGTTCACTGGCACTTGAGTTGACTAGTATAGTCTGTTTCTGAGCATGCGCAGATACGACACATATCAGGACATACGTTCCTTAATGAGGCCCATGGGGTCTACCTAACTTGCATCTTTGATTAGATACTCTCAGAGTTTATTTAAAAGAACATGAATATGCAGAAATTAAAGAGACTTCTCTTTTTAGGATGAGGACATTGAATGCTTAAACGCAAGCTTCCATCACAGCATCATCTGCAGTTTTGAAATACATAGTTAAAAGCTAATTCTGAAGAAGGAAAAAAATGTATATATAAAACAACCCACAAAGTTCATAAAAAACATCTTAGTTAATAAACAAACAAAAAACAACCGCACACATGTAACACACACACACACACAAGATACTTACTTACCTTTAATCAGATAAGGGTCCAGCATCTGAGCCTGCTCAAATTTCAGGATGGCATTTTTATTATCACCTACTCGAAAGTAGAGATCTGCCACACTCCCCAGTAGGTCCACATTGTCTCTCAGCAAAGACTTTTTCTCCAGAGAACTGGGAAAAGAGGTTTATGCTTTAAGTGGGAAAAATATGCAGGGAAATAAAATCTAAATTAAGTTATGTGGCAACACTGAGAATTTAGGGCACATTCTCTCCTACATCCATAGTGTCACTTATCAATATACCCATCAGCATTATCTTGTGTATCTCACCTATCACAAACTGTTCCCTTACCCAACAGAATAGACGTACGACATAGTGTTGAGGACCCCCAAACTCTTATGTATATTTGTGAGCATATACATTAAAACACACATTTAAATTGCATTTAATGCCTATAGGCTCCATGGATGAATTGAAAGTCTTTAATAATTATCTTTTCATTTATTTAGGATAAAATTAACTAGTTATATGTAAAATGTGATTTATGTGTCATTATACTATGCATTCTTATATACAGCGACTTTAAAAGTATTGATCGCTTTGGCATTATTCATTCTATATTCTTATATCATGGAACCAAAATGGATTTAATAATAAAAATACTCTGTAATGTAAACAACACTAAAGCTTAACTACAAAAAAAAAGCAGACAAACAAGGATTATATAAGTATTCACGCCTTGTATTGTAACAGACACCTAAATAACATTGGTGTAACCAGCTGTCTTTAGCTATCACATTTATTAGGGAAGCCACTAAAAGGCCTATGACAGGGCTGGATATCTTGTGTCTCTCCAGCTTATGGAAAACTACAAGCCCCAGCATGCTTAGCCAGGTTATGCTGGGCCTTGTAGTTCCAGAACACTGACAGGGTTACAGTCTTCCATTGTGTTGACTGGAGAAACTGTCCATGCAACAATAGCTACGGCATTTCAAAAATGGTCACTATATGGAAAAGTGACAAAAAGAAACGACTGTTTAAAAATGCCCATGAAGTCTAACGTATCGTTTCCCAGAAAGCATGTGGGACACCAACATAACTAGTGGAGTATGAGTCTATGGTCCATCAAGACCAAAGGGTAACTTTATCAAGCTGCAGGTTTCAAAAAGTGGAGCTGTGGCTTATGGCAACCAATCAGATTCTAGTTATCATTTATTTAGTACATTCTACAAAATGACAGCTAGAATCTGATTGGTTGCTATAGGCAACATCTTCACTTTTTCAAACTGAAAGTATACAGCATAAGCAATATTGGGTGGCTTAAACACAAATAATAATAAAAACAAAACAAAGTCCTGGAGTGGCTTAGTCAAAGCCCATACTTGTATCCCATCAAAACAGTGGAACAATTTAAAAATTATTGTTTAATAATGCCCCCTAGCCAACTTAATGGAAGCTTAAGTGACAACTGGTCTGCTGTCCAGATGTGCTAAGATGCAAGAGACTTACCCGCAGCTAACCAAGTATTAAACATGAAGATAAACACTTATTTTCAGGTTTTTTAATTGTAAAGTGAAAAAAACAACTGCAAAGTATTAGAAGCTTTGATCAGTGGTAAAATTCCTGAATTCATCCATTTTGGTCCCACGTTTTATTTTATAAAATAAATCATGAAATATACCAAAGGAAGAGAATACTATTTAAAGCCACTGCATAAATACTAACAAGCCTAGAAAATATACAAACATTTTATATTAGCAGAATCTCTTATGCGTCACTAGGGTTAGTCCACCGAATTCTAATTAAAACACATGGGTTCTATTACTTAAAGTAAACTTAGAATGATCTGAATCATAAAACTAAATGTTGTATAATATTGCTTATAGCCGAAATATAGATTTTCTGAATACAATCCCTTGCCAACCAGTTTTACTTTTTACTTTTAAAGTTACAGTTCAAATTTTTCAGTGTAAAGGTTCAATGACTAGAAGGCTTCCTTTTTTGACAGAGAAAACCATCTCAATATATAGAATGTATCCTCAGGAATTACACTTATATGTGCAAACATTACACACGTGAACAAGACGACTAGGCCGCTGCCTAAAATGAGAGCCTTCTTACCAGATTGTATTAATTGCTCTTGTGTTATCTCCAGTGTGTACAAACGCATATGCTTTGATCCAGGCAGAGAGCCAGTCTAGGTTGGGAATGCTCTGAATAACATTAAGAGTCATGGATGCTACTTCTGCACCTTTTACAGAAAGGGACAATAAACCTAGGAATACAAACCAGACATTAGGTTATTGTGTGTCAATGTTCTAGGACAGTGTTCAGGTTTTGGACTGGGGTTTTGTTGGGGTCTTTTACAAAACCTTCTGCACTCACTAGATTCTGTCTCTTTGAATGTAACGTGCACCTATTGCCTACACACAGCTATTTGTAGGCCGAAACAATATTCAATGGAACATACCCTATCAACTGACTAGGAGCTAGTGACATCACTGTCATATGGGTACCTAACTAGTTCCAAAGTGACCTCATAAACTGTGTCTATATATTCCTTATGTCTATTGGTCATAGTTAAATTATAGGTAGCATTCTTGCACACAAAAAGTCGGTCTCCACTGTGAGTAGACAACAGATATATTTGTATACAATCTACCAACTTATGTTACATTGTTCATTTGGAGCACATACCATGATGGGATGTATTCAATGGCTAATGCTGGCAAACCACCCCTTGATATGAGGATTAGCTACATAGACAGCTCGGCATTTGTGAGCTTCTACCATCAAGCACTGCTGGGTTCTACACTAAGATGTCCCTGTGCTTGTTATTCTATCCACTCATTATGGGGACTCATTTCAGTTTGTGCTAGATATTGCTTTCAAAATTTACATCTTTCTGTATGCCCACACATCAATCAATACACAGCATCTTTCTGTACAGCACTTTCAAATCAAACCCCATTTGGGGCCAGATTTTTTTTAAAGCCTTCAATAGAAACACAGCTTCTATCCAACTTTAATTACACTGTAGGATCAAAAGATATTTTATTTCTTTTTTCCATGCATACAAAAATATCCAAGCGAGGGGAATTCAGTTAGTCAGTAGTTACCAAATACTACTTTTGCTAAGTATGAAATGAATTGTGTGGCTTACTGAGAATTATAACAGTGGCACAATTATTTTAATCTTTGTAAGAAAAAACAAAAAAAACACAAGCATTTATTTTAAGCTCTGAAAGTGCAGCCTGCCGCGCTTTGATGTGCTTGGCATGTTCTTAATAAATTCAAACATTTGTAAATGACACAAATTAAAGCATTCGTGGAACTTACTTTAAAATAAAACAAAAAAAGCCTTTATATTTAAGTCTGTTGTTCTTTAGATGCTGATCTAAAAGTTCCAAAAGGTTCTTGTTATGACTTACAGTTTAACATCTAAAGATTGCCTATCTCTGGATTACAGCAGGCTTGGACAATATGTGGCCCTGCAGCTGTTTTGAAACAACAATCCTATCTTTGGCTGAGACCTCTACATCTAGAACAAATACAGACCCACAGGTTGCGTATCTGCGCAATAGAACATTCATTTTGATTACTCTGTTACCTATGCATTACAATTACACTAAATGTCACTCATAATAGTTGTTGGTTTGTACCTAAAATGGCATCGAGCGCCAGTGGACACTGCCTCAACACCTCTTTGTAACTGGTCACTGCTGAACGTTCCTGCCCAGCTTTTTTGTACAAATTGGCTAACATCATGTTAATCTATAAGAGATAGAAAAAAAAAGAAAACAAAATTATATACAGGAAAGAAAATGGTCTCAAACTGTAAAATTAATAGCTTTAATATACCTTTGGAGTTCTTTGTCTGGAAGGGATTCCATCTAGTATGGCAACTGCATCTTTGTCCTGTTTAAGCATTGTATAACACTCTGCCATTTTATATTTTACTTCAATCTCTGATGGGAGACTCTGAGGAAGCAAAGGAACAACAATATGATCAACATTAAAACGTTACCAAGTGAAACAGGTTCTAAGACTTTTGTGCTGCACTTTTGTGCCAATAATGGGCCAATAATGAGCCATAACCTAGGGCAAGCGATCGCCTTCGTCCCAAATTCATCAGGGGTCCCTACAGTGCAGAGGAAGGAGCTCCCAGGGAAAGGACCTAGACCAGGAACTGGGGATAGATACATTTTTATAACCAATTTTAAAATAGTAGATTTGTCCTTTCATTTTTTTTTTGGAACAGGATCCACATTAGATTTCTGAAACCGCTTTCTATGCCAGGTGTCAGCTTTTTTCTATATGAGATAAGGGATCCCCCTACTGTAAAATATTAAATATTCTAAGTTACTGAGAGAGAAAGAGAAGACAAAGAGAGATCTCTCTCTCTCTCTATATATATATATATATATATATATATATATATATATATATATATATATATATATATATATATATATATCTCTCATCAACAACATTTATTTATATAGTGCCAACATATCCCATAGCGCAATTGGGGACAAACACAGTAAACTAATAAACAAACTGGGTAAAACAGACAAAGAGGTGAGAAGGCCCTGCTCGCAAGCTTACAATCTATGGGACAATGGGAGTTTGATACATGAGTTTAAGTCTACATTTTGTATTTTGGTCCAGCCAGACTGCAAAGGTAAAAGTGACTCATAAGCTAAATGATCCTGTCACACGACATGTTGGTCAGGCAGTAGTTGTCTTGTGTGAAATTGTGTAACGGATGGTAATAGGGTAATGTAATGAGGTTAAGAGGGTGGTTGAGGAATATTATAAGCTTGTCTGAAGAGGTGGGTTTTCAGAGAATGCTTGAAAGTTTGTAGACCAGAGGAGAGTCTTATTGTGCGAGGGAGAGAATTCCATAGAGTGGGTGCAGCCCGAAAAAAGTCCTGTAACCGGGAATGGGAGAGTGGGTGAGAGACGCAGATCTTGTGCAGAACGGAGTTGCCGAGTTGGGAGATATTTTGAGACAAGAGAGAAGCTGTATGTTGGTGCAGCTTTGTTTATGGCCTTGTAGGTTAGTAAAAGTATTTTATTTTTATATAATATATATATATATATATATATATATATATATATATATATATATATATATATATATATATATATATAGAGATATAGAGATATATATATAGAGATCTCTCTCACTCTCTCCACATATCTCTCGCACGCTCTATATCTCACCCTCTACATAAATATAAATATATATATATCTATACACACACGTCACATGTCTCAGAGGTGGCTTCAAGTGTCTATAACAACTTACAATATGTATAATTGCTAATAAGAAGCAAGTTTTCATATTTAACAATGAAGGTTTAACTTCAGAACGCACCATTTATATATTGTGTAAATTATTATTTTATTAATTATCATAGTATTATTTAAAAGAGCAAATGCATATATTAGCATGACATATATTATAATGCACTTCCTTTTAATTACTTTATTGTTGCATACAAATTAAGTAGATAGATTGAAAGCTTACAAGTAAGGCCTGCTTACAGCTTTATCTGTCTGTTAATACCCATATCTCATTTTATTACTGTGTTTGTCCCCGAAAAGAAGATACTAAGGAGTATGCTACTGCTATAGAAATAAATGTTAATAAGAATATTGTTTAAAAAAGCAACCCACAATATAATAAATTTGGAGGATGTGTACAAATGAATATGATCCATAATTACTTTCAATCATTCAAATCCTAATTTTCTTTTATAAGGACCATGTACCCCATGTGGTATTAGTTTGATCCATAGATTCCTTGTTTTAAATTAGAAAGTTACACACTACCTATAGAGACACATCCGATCACTACTTTATTAATCCCTGGAATGAAAAAAATAATAATTGTAGGGCTCATTATAGCACAAATATCAGCCATGGTTTATCGCACCGGATCCATTGCAAGCCAATCACATTCAACTGAAAAGATTGCTTTGTGATGATAGCTAGTTATTTTGGTTTTGCTTGGGAAGAAAACTGATGAACGTACTGTTCAGTAAGGTCAAAGCAGTTGAATTGTGATACGCTTAGCACGAAGATCTAAAAATCCTTCTTAAGTACAAGTACTTTTAAAGCACAGCTACTATACCTGACTTTGTGGCGCGGTAGTAGTATTTCCGGTGGAGGGTCTGACTTTAGAGGTCTTGGTTAAAGCCTTCTTCTGCTGGAGAGCCATGGTGTACTTGCTGACAGCATTCCGATACTCTTTATCATGAAAGAGAGAATCCGCGTGGTATACTAGCAGCTGGTACTTTTGTGATGGTGAAAACATCTCCCTGAATAAAAAAATAAATACATAATCAACAAAACAAATGACAGAAAACTTAAGAACTTGTATACGTCCCTCCATGTCCTCCTGATCCATACTGCTCATCCTGTGTCCTCAAACATCACTTAATGGACATCATCAAATCATTTGTCAAATTTTGGTGTTTTGTTTTTTTTTTAATGAGTGCAGTGTTTAAATGTACCTTTTTACTTATTCTGCTGCAATCTAGACCAACTCTCATCTTGTCTAAATGACCATACAAATGTAAACGTAAAGACGTAGTAAATTAATATAAAATGTCATCAAAATACCATAGTACTTGCAGGATGCACCGGCAAAATGGCAATGTCTTTAAATGCAATTCTTGCCTTCAAAGATATTGCAGTTTGAAATCTGCCCTGCAAAGCCGCCGATTATTGGCGACTTGCCAAAAAACGCAGATTGGTACATTTAACCCCTGAACTTTAAAAGCTGGTGGAAGATCTGGTCATCCAGAAGTCACACGGAATTGTCAGATTTGTTTGGTATAGCTTGTCACACTTATCTTCCATTAAAATGCCTGTTGATATGTTATTACAGATTGAGGACTCTTTCTTTGATTACATGTATTGTTTTATCAAATTAACTTTTTAACTATTAAGAGATTAAGGGCAACGTGCAGCCCTTTTTATCATCAATGTTTTTTGTTATTGAAATGTTTTACAAAATTAGTGGTATGAAAGAAAAAAAAATAGGAGCATAGGAGAGGGTAGCACGTGGTATTGGGAAACGACACAAATGTGCGGCCCTTTTGAAGGTTAGAGGACTGCCCATGTGACCCTTTAAGCGTGTCAAATTGCCCATCACTGGGCTAAAATAATGCATGCAGTAAAGCACTTACTAGCTGGACACTTTTAAAGTCTGTGTTATTTTGAAAAATAAACTGGTTTGCTACAATTACATTTATTGCTAAAAATCGTATATTAAAGAAACTTTTTTTTTACCCAGAGAGGCAAAAAATATACAATACAAACTGCACCTAGCCCTCCTGTTTGGTATTGTGCTTCTCCTCTCACCATTCCGTGGTTTAGTCCTGGCTAACCACTTTGGGATCTCCCTCTTCCTTTTTACTTTGAATCTGTACTTTACAATCTCTGACCTACCTGGGTGTTCATGGCTCATCTGCAGCTATTTGTGCAACAGTGGGGTTTATTTACAGAATGCCACATCAAAACAAAAAACTAAGACATTAGCTTCTACTGTCTAACATGCACTAAATCAACCAAAAGCTATATTCTGATTGGCTGCTATGGGTAATTGTGCATTGTTAGTAAATAACCCTCTGTATGTATGTATGTATGTATGTATGTATGTATGTATGTATGTTTGCCATCATTGAATAACAGGATATATTGAGGTTTCTGCCACTCACGGGTTGTTGTTGCTCATAGTCAGCAGGAGACTGCTCAGTAAGCGCACATTGGAGTGTAGCCCGGCCGCAGCCATGTCCCGTACATGATCTATCACATTCATCTTGTAGTGCTAGAAGGCTGGGGAAGATTACAGTGACACAACTACACCCAGCAACACAATTCGCATCAATATACGGCGCCTTCTGACGACCTATATGGAAATATAAGATAGCTGTCTGTGATGCGCCTGCCTACACAACGTATCTTCAAATGCAGTCACTGCAGTCATAGTGCCAAGTTGTTACCAGTCCTATGTATCTACAGCAGTTTATCTTGCATGCCGCAAAATGCAACTTAACCGTGGCTATTATCTGTGACCATCAACTTTGTTTCTGAATAGGCTTTGGACAGGCGCACGCGAGGCGACTTGCTCGGTAGACGTCATTCAAAATGGCGGATACTGCCAGAGGTATGCGTTCCAGTGTGGGGGCGGGGCTTATGCGTTCCAGAGAGGACCGAAACCTATAAGGGCGGAAGTGCTGCTAAACATAGCATAAGCAGAGCGATTTCTGGTGGTTGAGTGGGGGAAACTAGCCGGCTCTACAACCTGTCACTATGTCAGAACAAGCAGTCCTTTTGCTCAGGAAGCAATTAGCAGGTAAGGCTGTGAGCTTGGCAAGCTGTTATAATGTATTTCTATTACTCTGTTCTCTAGTTTCACTATTGTTTAAAAAAAAAAAAAAAAAATCTCCGAGCCGGATGGTACTAAAACTGGAATTGCTCGTCGTGGTGATGACACCTCTCGTACATGAATTAACTAGAATTAGATATACCGTGTTGTGCAACGCTGTTGAGTCAGTGCCAGCTTCAGGAAACATGGAGCTTTCCTACTATAGTAGTGTTACAAAGCCCAGAAGGCCCAGCCTATTGGTGTCTTAGTCCTCTGGGGTTTGTTGTTCCACAACAGCTTCAGGAGCCACAAGCTGCCTGTCTTTTCTAATCCACGTTCTTAAATAATAGAACTACACCACACAGTTTACATTGCATTTCTTGATGTCTGTTTAAAATGATATACTACTAGACACAGTAGTTTTCCATATTTCTGAATCTTGAAATATGGTTTCCAGTGTAAATCTACTTTTTCACTTAACAAAAAAAACAGCTGGTTTACTGTCTGTTAAAATCATGTTCTAGTTTAAAATATTTTATTTTTTATTTCATATGCCAGTGAAACTGTATGCCAAAATTAAATAAGTAGTTGTTGGGAGGCCATTAGAGATCATTCCATTGACCTAAATGTGTTTAACTAGCTCCATGATGCAAGTAACATTTAAAGTAGGTATCACTTGTAGTAATGGACTTGGTTTTTAGAGCTGTTTTTTGGTGTTACACTTATTTTAAAAATGCCATTAGCTGTGAGGCCTTATGATTTAACTGAGTGAACTCTTTAGTTGTTAAAGACTGCACACACAGCTTTTAGGTGAACAACTTATGACACTCTTCTCTCTCCCCCCCCCCCCCCCCAATAGATTTATCTTTTTGCATAATTTCCACATTTTAATCTATCAAGAGGTTATAAACCTTCCTGGCATTCTCATACTCACTTGATAGAGGTTTTGGTATAATGTATCCTGTTAATACCCATGTTGAACTTGACAATCTTCTTTAAATTGTTCCCATGTTCTACTTATGTACAGGTAGAATGTATAGATACCAACTCTTGATTCTAACACTGAACCATATATCTAGACTACCATAATGGGTGGCAAGATGTCTTAACGATTTTAAGAGCAGGAATGTATGATATTGGTTCTGTGGGTGCTGTATCTATTGGTCATTAATGGCAGAATATTTCTGGGAAGAGATGTGGAGTTTTGTTCCTTCTCCATACAGAAGACTATCAATACTGCACAAGACTAAAACAATTTTGCTTTCAACCTCTATTTCAATGTACAACTTTAAACTTTTCAATAACACTATCACTTTTTCCCTTCCATTTCCATAACTTTTCCATGCCAGCACCACAGATATAGGCATGCCACCACAAATGGACAATAAATAAAGGTTAAATAGACCCTCCATAACCTAGTGGTGAGTTCCTGCCTCTTCCAGGGGAAGGTTTTTGGTCAGTAAGGCTTGTTGATTCTTCCATCATTCAAGCTTGGGACAACAGGCTGTAGTGCGTATCACAGCAGTGGTGATATCACTAGAACCTGTCTAGGAGGAGTTCTGATCACCTCTGTCTGCTAGTCTCGGATTACACTGAAGTATGTATGACATAATTTGTGTTAAGCGTTTATGGCTCTTCAAGCTGTTTTGGAGTCCTCTCGATACCTTTGTGTCTTGGATCTGTTCAATCTCAGAGGCATCACCTTTTTTGCCCCTATGCCGTTCAGGACCTTTATTGTATGTCTTAAACTGGGTTTTCATTCAATTTCCAATTTTCTATGGAAGTAAAGATACAGCTCAGACTCTGGCATCTTACATTTTTTTATTTATCTTTTTGTATGGGGCTATGTGGAGGCTGAAGAAGGAAATAAATAAAAAAAAAATAAACGCTCTTGCTGTTTAACTCAAGAGGTTTCTTTGGTGGTGTTGGCTTTAGGTGTTTTCCATTTCAAAATTATCTGCTTCTCAATAAGGGACTTTCAATTGGCATTTGGAAGGAGGCACACCCCTCATATTATGAGGAAGCAGAATTACGGGAGGACAATGTAGGAGGGGGGAGATTTGCCACTTTTCAGACAAGAGGACAAGCTTATTTTGCTGGTGGTAGATGAGCAATACAAATTACTGTAGATATAAATGAAGTGACAGGGCCTCAATCAGGATCAGATGTTTGGGTTTGGAAACTAGGAATATATTTCAACTAACAGCCTGCAACTGTTAGTTGAAATGCAGAAAACAAATGTTTCATGCCAAAGTTCTCAAAACAAGTCTGGAATTATTGTCCGAAAAGATTCCAGTTGTACCATTGAATGCATCTAAAAATCATATTTATTGCTTGGGGATCCTTAGAACCATTTGGAAACAAGAGGAATAGCTTGAAGACTTGGGCTTAGGATAAATGTGGCTTCCACTTCTGTAGCAAGATTCTAAACATTTTGGCTGAAACAATTGTACTCAAAAGATCAAATTCAAAATTCTGAGAACTGTCTTCCACAGTGCTCTAGTTTGTAATGGATGCAATTCCATTTTTCCCACTTGAAATTCATTGCTATAGTTTATGCTTTCAGCCATACCAATGACTCTATTTCTTAATTTCAGCAGGTGTAAGAGGCTGCCTTAACTATCTGGTGTTAAAATGTTTGCTATGATCAGGCAAGTGGTAGCTTATTTTGAAAGTTCAAATACCCCTTGAAGTTAAAACTACTTTGGGGATTATTATGGACACAAAAGCAGATGTCTGCTGACTGGTACACCTTTTGCTCCGCCGTCTTCCAGGTGCAGGAAAATTGGGGAAACCGCAGCATTTCTGCAGTAAAGCTGTCATAACCACACTCCAAAATCACTAGTGGATGGAAGACAGACCGGGCAAAGGCATCCTTTAGATCCTAGAGATGACAAAGGATGTCGTGCACACCTGGAAGGATTGAGGACTCAAGGATAACAAGAGTCAGAAGGCTGCACTCAAATCAGAGCTGCTTGCAGCATGGAAGGCTTCAAACTGAACTCAAGCGTTCATCTTGTTTTAGACAAGATGAATGTAGCATGTGTTCTATTCCATCTGTCTTAAGCTAGATGTACTAGGAACAGGTCATTATCTGCAGTTCACCACCATTGTCCCTTCACATGAAGTGGAGAATCAGATGACTTTTCAAAGAAGGCAAATATTAAACCCAGGAGAATGGTCCCTGTATCATGTGTTTTTTTTATATCAGAATGAGGTATACTAGTTAGTTTGCCACAAAACAGGGAAGGGGACAGACTCCTTGCTGAATCCCAAGGACACTCCAGAAACCCTGGTGTCCTAGCACAATAGTGGACATATCCCCTACATATGCTGTCCTGTCCTTTTAAAAGTTTTGAGGGAGGTACTAGAAGATTATCCTACTATCTCCCTGTTTGGTTCAAAATGTGGTCAATGCTACAACTAGCAGATAAAGAACCTTGGATATCCCCAGCCAACAACATTTCAGTGGTGGAAAGACTGTGCCATTCAACAACCATGCTGTCAAGTGAATTCTAAAAAAAAAGGAATTCTGGGAAGGTACCTGCTACACAACACTGTTTCCTTCATTTTGGGGCAATCCTATAGAAAATACTTATTACCTGGATATGAGAAGATGCTTTCTTTGTTTAGACTACATGATCATTGGGAAAGCAGGACCCAGCATCTCATTCAGTATAGAAGAAAGCTCCATTTGAGTTTTGGCTTTTGATCTATCCATTGCCAGTTGGACCAGACAGGCATTCTAAGATATAGCAATATATAAAGCACTTACGGGTGCATTCAACCACAGCTGTTTCAACTTCCAGAGCAGAATAGCTTTAGGATGTAGTCCCCTCACTTAAGTGTGTGACCTGTCTTTGTGGTGCTGGGATGGAGGTGCAATGGAAATTGCTTACTAGTAATTGTTTCTATGTAGCCTCTATAACAGCATCCTTAACTAAAATTGAATGTATATCTTGAAGTATTTCAGAATCTCTGGTGCTGGGGTGTAAAGAGGAAGGAGCTGTTCAATCTCTACTTTCTGTCCCTTTCAGGGGTTTCTTATCTCTTGGTGGTGCTGTCGTGCAGGGTATATGGAAACTGTTATTGGTGAGAGTAATTTTCATCTTGACTACTTTTCAGAACTGAACAAGAACCCAGTCGAAGGATTTTCTGCTGGACTGATTGATGACAATGATATCTATAAATGGGAAGTGCTACTTATTGGGCCACAGGACACATTATTGTAAGTGTATGCATCTGTCTATGATCTAACCCTTTGCTGTAGGTTAAATTGCACAATAACATGCATCTTTTATATTTGTAATGTGTGTGCATAAGTTTGTCTTGCTTATTTATATTTTGTTACAATGGATTTTATGTGGTGGAATATATATTTGTACCTCTGGTATTAGTTTGTAATGAATAACTTCTAAAAATTCAATGCTTCTGACTCTTCCAGTGAGGGCGGTTTCTTTAAAGTGCACCTTACATTTCCAGTTGACTATCCTTTGAGACCTCCCAAAATGAAATTTATCACTGAAATCTGGCATCCAAATGGTAAGTTGTGGGGCTTCTTTTTTTTTTTTTTCTCTCTATGCCAGATCTAAACCTTCCTATGCATTTTCAGACAATGGCAAGCATGAGTGAAAACCCATCTTTACTGAAATCCTTAAACTGACTGTTGTGATTAAGAATGTATTATGAAAATCTGCACCTGTGTGGCTAGACCATGACCATCAGGTTGCATCTCATCATAAGGTTTAATATTATAGGAGTAAGGACCATTGCTGTGTAAGCCTGCCCAGGACAAACTCCATTTTGAGGAGGTGGATGGAGAGTTTGTCCTTTTTCAGACTCAAAGCCTCACACTAGAGCATTCGGTCAACATGACTTACAACAGGAGTTTTTAAAACACTTTACTTAACTGCCTTCAATGTAATTATGATACAATTGTCTATGGCATGTATAACTACTGCATACTAGCTGCTGTAAATGGTTCTCTAGCCATGGGGGTTGAAGAAGCTCAGGAGTCAGTGTATAGAGACTAAGGCTTACAGTTTCCACCCTGAAAAGAAACACTGGCAGCTCCTTGGGCAGCGTTGAAACCTTAATCCCACCATCCTGTTTACTGTATGCTGCTAGATTAGTTAAAACTAAGTACTGTAATGAAATCCTGTGTTTTCTTAATTTCTTGCATCCCTCTTAACAGTTGCAAAGAATGGGGATGTTTGTATATCTATCCTCCATGAGCCAGGTGAAGACAAATTTGGTTATGAGAAGCCTGAGGAACGCTGGTTGCCAATTCACACAGTGGAGACAATTATGATCAGTGTTATTTCTATGCTTGCTGACCCAAACAGTGACTCTCCAGCCAATGTAGATGCCGCAGTGAGTAAAGCTGTAATCTTAAACAGGGGTATATGTAAATCTTGGCATACTGTGTAATACTGCTGGTGAATGCACAGTAAAGTGGGGAACAGGCTATTTTTTTTGTAAAGTGTTGTGACTAACAAGCTGCTAACCCGCTTTAGAAGAGACAACCTTGGTTTGCAGTCAGACTTCTTGCATGCCTATTGGGTGATTTAACGTGTTCTGGTGAGCCAAATTGATCTGGTCGTTCAGCAGTTGATCTGACTTGATAGAAGGGCCTCATATAATTGATCAGTTGATTAATTGTGACCTTTCTGAAAGCAAATACAAGTCGTTTTTTTGTTTTTCTTATGCAATACTGAAGCTATAGTCAAATATTACAAAGTCAGCCACATGGATGTAACATGGATCCTTGTCTGATTATGGTGGTATTTCTTCTGCCGATGTAGTTTCACTACATTGACCAAATTCCTGCCTCCTTTAAAAACTCAAATCCATTTGAATTAAAAAAAAAAAAATTAACCTTTGACTTGGTCTAGTGGCCAACTGGCCACTACAAGCCTGCTCCTATAATAGGGGCAGTCTTATGGATGTAGTTCATAAGCATTGATTATATTATGGTAAACTTTAAGCCAACTTTCTTGCATGATAAAGGTGAAGGGTTTTAGAGTACAAAAGAGTAGTCCAGAATATCTATATAAATGGGTCTAAACCCTTTATCAACCTGTGGTACATGGAGCCCAATAAGTTCTTTAGTCTGCTAAATATAATTTGATAACCTTACACTTCGTACTATAGACCATACAAAACTAATCTGAAGCGATCACTTCTGATCTAGTTGGTTTACTCAGATTAGCAGTTACTTCGAATAAACTTTCATGCTAGATGGGCCTGTTTGAACCAAAGCAAGTAAGCAATAAAGGAAGCAAATTTAGCTCTTGCGTACAATATGGAAAATCTAGAATATGATAAAGGTGGTTGTATTACAACCTCTGGTTAGTTTTAGACCATTAGACGAAGCTCTCATGAGCAGTGCCCTTCCTGCACTTTTCCATTACAAATCAACGACTATAAAATTTAGACAGTCATACCTGTGAGTGTGCTGCTGTTCATTTTTATGTAGGGGGTTTAGACTCGCTCCCTGAGGTGTATAAGACTAATGAAACATGAATGTCATCTCTTTCAGAAAGAGTGGAGGGAAGATCCAAATGGTGAATTTAAGAGAAAAGTCGCTCGCTGTGTTAGGAAAAGTCAAGAAATGGCATTTGAATGAATTTGTAAGTATTGGGACTATCATTTGGCATGTTTGCTGATCTACAAACCTAGTACCATGTAAGGTGGTATGTCCGTATTGCCCAACATCCACCTCTGCCAATATGTCCTCTTAAAAAGTCATGGCAAGTACACTTTTGCTGTCCATGATTACCTAATGTTCTATCCATGTCACTTCCATAAGAAACAAAGTGCTTCTATTTCAGAGAAATAATGTGATGTTTTTTCTTTGCAGTGTATTAAAAGAAGGAATCCATCTTTGCATCTGAGCAATAGCATTCACAGGCAGAAGCAGACTCCTGCTCACAGCGTGTGGCGTTTCACTGACCTCTGTTCTACCCTCCTGTGGGCAGTTTACTTTATGGTTTTATAAATTATATGATAGACTTCACATGTTTTAACTGCAACACCTGCAGATGATTGTTTTTCAATCCCACCAGGAGATCCTTATTTATTCAGATATATATTTTTGCATATGTCTTTTTATAAAGTAGCTTTCTTTACAGCACTATCCCTTGTATTGTGCTGACGTCCTGTTAGGGACACAAGGATGCAGCATTCCAAACATGACTTTGGCAATACAATGTTTACCATGACCACCAGCTTCAGTGAAAACAGGTGATTATTTTGTCCCAAACACAAGCATGCTTTGTGGCCATGGCAAATGACCTCACAGTACACTTGCTTGGTGGCTTACATTAGCCAGAAGTTCAATACTAGGAGAATGCATACATTAGCTTTTGTTGCTGCACACGGATATTTGGGCATCACAAAGCTTAAATCGAACCAGGAGGATTCATGCGCCACAAGTGGACATGTTGGTAGTTCAGATGCTTTAAAAAAAAATCTTTTTTTTATTAACCCTATGCTGTAGAATGTCTTGTTTTGTGTAAGTTTTTTTTGTTTTGTGAAGCAACTATTTGGTTACAGAATTAAACTATTTTTGAGATGTTTTGATAACTTGAGTTGTGTCTATCTTACATAAAGTTGTATTTCTGGGAGCATACAGAAGCAAAGGGGTACACCATGTTATCGATCCTCTTAAAACCAATGCTGCTTGCATTAATACATTGCCATGTGAAGTAGAGTTGTTTTATTTACATAGCTAACTTAATCCTTCTGAGAGTTGTGAATTGCTGTTCTGCATGTAAACACCATTTATATAGCGCCAGCAAACTCCGTAGCGCTCTACAATCGGGGACAAACCTAGTAATAGATAATACTCTGTAATACGGACAGAGGTAAGAGGGCCCTGCTCACAATCTATGGGAGTTGAACACATAAGGGTAAGTCTATATACTGCATTTCGGTCCATCCAGATTACAATGGTAAAAACTGATTGCCATGCTCTATGATCCAGTCACACAGCAATGTTGGTCAGGGGGTCCGGGTTTGTCTTCTGTGAACTGTATAAAGGGTGGTAATAGGGTAACCTAGAGAGATTAAGCGGGTGGATGAGGAATATTATAAGCTTGCCCGAAGAGGGTTTTTAGAGAACGTTTGAAGACTAGAGGAAAGTCTTATTGTACGAGGGATGGAATTCCATAGAGTGGGTGCAGCTCAGGGGATAAAGTCCTGCAACCAAGAATTGGAGGATGTTACGAGTGGAAGAGGCGCAGAACAGAGGTGTCGAGTTGGGAGATTTTGAGACAAGTGATATGTTTGTTGGTGCAGTTTTGTTGTTGGCCTTGTAGGTTAGTATACTATAAAATACTTCTAAGAGCTCTGTTGCGTTATGCCCTCCAAGCTGCTAACCAGGCATATAGCCTCTGGTAATATTCATTGTCAAGTTCTCTGTACACAAGATTTTTGTTTGGATACAAAACAGGTTTCCTGTTCATTTTTGTATTCATTTGTTTTCCAAGAAGTCTTGGTAAACCATCAGAAGAATGCAGTTGCAGAGTGTAATGTGGAAACCCAAATGTCATTCATATATGCTTGTTGAAAACTTCATTCTAAAACCAAGGGCATTCATATGGAATTGGTCCCCACTCTTGCTACTATAATGGCCTCCACTAGGGAATGCGTACCACTAGATTTGTGGAGCACTGCTGTGGGGTTTTAATCCATTTAGCCACAAAAACACCTGAGGTCAAGCACTGATGGGTTATAAAGTGTGACTTGCCGTTGGTGTCCAATTCATCCAATGGTGTTCTGTGGGATTGAGGTCAGAGCTCTTTGCAGGCCAGTCAAATTCTTCCACACCAACTGTTGAAACCACTTTTTGATGGACCACACTTTGTGCACTGGGCCCTTTTCATGGTAAAAGGGGAGAGGCCCTTCCTTAAACTGTTGCCACAAAATTTGGAAGTGAAATTCTATAGGATTTCATTGAATGTTGTAGCATTAAAGTTTGTTCTTCACTGAAGCTATGGGGCCCAAACCATCTAAAATAACCCCACATTATCCCCCCCCCCCCCCCCCCCCCAAACTTAACAGTTGGCATCTGGGTAGAATGCATTCTCCTGGCATTTGCCAACCCCAAACTAGTCTCACTGCCAGATGGAGGACCATGATTTATCAAGCCAGAGAGTGCATTTACACTGCTCCAGAGTCCAGTGACTGTGTATATTACACCACTCTGGTTGACCTTTGGTATTGTGTATGGTGATATGAGGTTTGTGTGTGGCTTCATGGCTGAGTTGTTGCTCCTAGATACTTTCACTTCATAATAACAGCACTTGCAGTTGACCAGACAAACTGACCTGTTGAAAAGGTGGTGTCCTGTGCCAGTGCCACTTTAAAAGTCAGCTCTTCAGTATGACCCATTCTGCTGCTAATGGAGATTGCATGGCTGTGATTTATTATGTGCATCCATTAGCAAAGGTGTAGCTGAAACGGACAAACACACTAATTAGAGGTTTCCATAAACTTTTTTTTTTTTCCCCATGTAGTGTATTTCAATGCCGAAGTTTGGGGTTATAAGTTGGTGATGCTGCAGTTTACAAGTCACACTGTGTGCACATGCATCACCTCATTTTGAAATGCCTACTGAAAAATGGAATGTTTCAGTGGTTCTCCTTTAGATATACCATGCCTAGGTGCAGAGACTTTCAGCTGGAAATGGCTTGATTGTAGCTACTTTTAGTAGTCTCTTTTGGCATCGCTATAACATTTTGACTATTCCTTTTCTACAAACAGCTGATCTAATACTTAGATGAATTGTTTAATCTGTTAGGATGGGTGGTGTCATTGTTAGGAAATGGATGCAGCCAAACCATGCAAAAAAAATAATACACCCCCAATACATGACAACCACAAGAGCCCTTTACTGTTGAAAACAAACAGGGCAGTAGAGTTCTTTAGAATGGTGCTACACATATACTCATCTGTTTGTCTAAGGATGAGCAAGGATTCACCTGACCACACCATCTTCCTCCACTGCTTCTTTGTGCCAATGAAGTTATGGCATTCTTCTGATTGCGCTGAATGTTAAAATTTGTATGCAGTTGATCTGGAAGTGCTCTCCTGTTTTGTCTTTGCACTTCAAATAAATGCACAGCTACCACAATCCTGGAGTATGCACTTCTGTCCTGTTGTCCTTTGCTTTTCCCTCAAAGTTCCATGCAATCAGCAGCAAACATCACCTTTTGGAACCTTGCTTGTGCTACATTGGTGCATTGAGCTCTCTTGGTCACCGAAGCTTCTGTCAAATAGGGCCCCAACAATTGGGGTTATTTCAGAGTCTCTGAGGTATCATATTGCTGTCATATTGGCTATAATTCTAGGCAACCAAGACAGTCACGTGTGTATGTATGCTATACACATTTACTGTGAGCTAATAAGACTGGTCTTAGTCTGTTGGTGGTAGAGAACTGCACTTCAGACAGACCAGCCAAGGACATCACACCAGTCAATTGTTTTGGTTTGACTAGCCACAGCTAGTTTTATTTTCCAGTCATAAAAATAACGACAGACAAAATCCTTGCCTGGCCAGCACTAGTTAAACATTCAGGAACACCCTCTCCCAGACATATACAAGACTCGCTGTCACTATTTGCAGCATTGCTCAGGAAGCATCCAACCTCCTCACCAGACTGTGAGACAGAGGAAACTGCCTAGCAACTTTTTATCAGAACCTTGCAGGTGCAACTCCTGATTAGTCTGCCTAGCAATCGGAAGCACCAGACTGGGCCTTATGTATGGAGTCCACCCTTTTCTTGCCAAACATAACACCCAGGGAACCTTACCAGTTTTTCCTACAGTTAAGAAACACTTTGGAAAGCTTTCCCTCACATACAAACAATCTACATTTGTAATTCAGCACTTTCCCTGTGTCTGTGTGGTCTCTCTATATCATATATATATAAAATATTTTTCCATGCTGTGTTATTTGTTTAATTGCAATAGCAGCACCTGTTTGTGTATATAAGTGACTAAAAAGATAGGCAGGCAATGTAAAGTGACTCCTAGTTTCTGTTCTTTCTCAGTAGTTGTCATTGCTGTGCTATTAATACCATATTCAGCCTTTTTGAGACTTGAGTGTATGATTTTGCATTTTTATAAGGATTGAACTGTAGTTGCCACTTGAGGGCATGTTCCTAAACATCCTATGTTACATGTTTTAGTTTAATGTCCAGCACTATGGCACCCTAAGTTTAATTGTGTCACATGTGAAAGTGTCTGACAATGCAAATGTTTAAAAACCTTAAGAAAAAGCATTAAGCTCACCCCTGGTGATCCAGTATGGATCTAGCAGTATTTGAGCAATCTTCTCCACTGCTGGGTGAAGGAAGCTCTGGGAGAACCAGTGAGCAGCAGCACCAGACCTGTTACCAGTATAGCTGTCAGGACTCTGCCTGCTTGAGGCCCAAGATAGTAAAGATCCCCACCCAAACAAACAACAAAGCTGCTGTAACTGCAGCTTCCAGCCCTGTGGAGCCAATTGGTTTGGAGGGGGTAATTGATCCTGGAGCAGGTCTCTTGTAACATACATTGGGCCATACATAAAAAAAAATCCCACCTATTATCTCTATGACAGGGGTAACACATTCTGCCAGGTATTGGCCTCATGTGTGAAAGTAGCCTTGCATAGTGGACCTAAGCCAGGAAAGCGTGTGTGTACACCTACATCAATACCGCTCCCAATTTCCTACTGCAGGTGGAATTACTTTATTTTCCAATCCAACATCTAGGGGGGGTATTCAATTGTTAGCGAGATGCGTTAAAATTTCGCGCTCGAAAAAAAAAATAAAAAAAAAATGCACTTGTTTTTTCCTGTTCGAGCGTGCGTTTAAAAAAAAAAACCAAAACCCTCAATTCAATTGTTTTTTTGCATTCACTCCCTCGCGCTCTATTATTGGTCCTAGCGAGTTTGAAATGAGGAGTGGTTAAGGCACTCATTTTACTATAAAAAAAAAAAAAAAGAGATTGGGCCCCTACACTGCAATCAAGAAGGGCCCCAGCACTGCACAAGAGATTGGGCCCCTACACTGCAATCAAGAAGGGCCCCAGCACTGCACAAGAGAATGGGCCTCTACACTGCAATCAAGAAGGGCCCCAGCACTGCACAAGAGAATGGGCCCCCACACTGCAATGAAGAAGGGCCCCAGCACTGCAAGCAACAATGGCCCCCCCGGTACAGCAGAATTAAAGATTTTACAAGGAGGTACATTTTTTGAAATTTACAAACATTTGAACACTGGCCAAGCATGGACATTTGTAAGGTACAAATATTTGTGGGACAGTGGGCAAGCCGGACCTTTCTTCGAAGGTAAAAATATTTGTTGGGACTTTGCGTAAATGAGTGTGTGTAAGTAAAGCATCATAAAACAGGATTTCGTCCATGGTGAGTATTTTATTTTTTTTAATAAAAATCTATGGTGTACCTGAGGTTGTTTACTGTATTTCTTGGGGTTTTATTATTTTTAATAAAGATTTGTGGTTGGAATGAGGGTGTTGTGCTTTTATTTAACATTTTGCTTTGTGGAACTACAGATCACAGCCAGCCGTGGGTGTAAGAGCATGTTGGCACTTGTGGTTCTACTACAAGTGCAAACATGCCCTGGGTGCTATGGGTACGTTGGTGCTTGTAGTTAGACAAGTAGCAGCATGCCCACACTATTTAGGAAAACATGGCTGGCTGGGACATGTAGTTCCACAAGTAAAAAATTTTTATATTTTTTTCACACAAAATCCCCATTTATTACCCTACTACCCACAGCCCAGGGGTAGAGGAAGAGCCCTAGTGCTATCGGCACTGGCCTGGGTGTCCCGCTTACATTTTTCAGTGGACCACAATCCCTAGGGAATCCAGGCCAGCGCTGAACAGTCTGTGGGTGTTTAGTCATTATGGCCGTGGGACTCAAACTGCGTATTTGGCACTAACATATGATGATGTGCTCCTTCAAAACAGGATACTATTTTAGGATTTGGTCCTGTAAGAGGTTACTTAGACATATATATCTTATGGGTGATAGTAGTTTAAGGTAACACTTTCACTCTAACTAGATATTAGTATTGATGATTAGATATATAGTTGTAAGTGGGCAACATATTTTATAATAATTGAGTATACTCCGATTAGGATATATTCTTTGCCATTGCTAAGTTAGGCTGATTTTACATATATCTAGTGATGAGTGATATTGGCAGTTATATCTGGTAAGTTATAACCTGTTTAGTGGTTAAATGGTTATAATGTTGACCAATCATTTGTTAATTTTGATTATTATATATATATTTATATTGTGTATAATTGTTGATTTTTAAGGTTTTATGTCATGAGTTTTATCTGGCGCTGGATATTATGTTGGTTGTATTCCATAATAATACGATTTTGCTGTTAGGATGATTAATAATATCTTGATACATTACTATCGTTTTATACGGGGCATGTATGTGGCTCCATTCAAACATTATGTACACGGATTCTCTGTATCAATCCGTTTTGTGTTTGTATTGTGGGGATTAATAAAGTTGTTCTGACGCATGCGCGGTGATTGGCGGCATCCGCGCATGCGCCAAGATGGCGTTTGGGCTCTATTTAAAGCCGGTAATTCAGCTGTATATGTATCTGCTGTTTTTTTCTCCTGATGAAGTCCCGTTTTATTGGGACGAAACGCATTGAGCCTACTATATCAGCATCTATCTGCACTCCTTGATGTAAGTGCACATATTTATCTTTTTTAATAAAGCGCTATAGTATTATTTATACCTCCTTTCTTGTCATTATTGCTGCCAATGACTAAGACTGGGAGAGAGAGAGTACACAATCGATTCTCTAAAGAACTAATTCCATGCTAATTTGGAGAGACCATCTGGTACGCAGTTTTTACTTACTTTTTATGGTTGGAACACACGGGTGCCCTGTATACTACAATTGTTTTTATCCTGGGCGTAGGTGTTTTCTCACGCTAAGGAAGCCCTATAGGTGGTGTATATACTTATGGGTGGTGTGATTGCACATCTTGACAATATTACTCTATGTTGTGCTTTGTTTTCTGCATTGTCCGTTATTTGATCCACTGGGAGGAACAACCTATGAGGAGGATTTTCCCTCTCTGACTAGATGACCTACTAATACCTTATGGTACGCATTATATTACTTCCATTTATACTATACAAGTGATAATACACATTGAGGCGCCCTGCCTGTCTTCTGTTATATATATATATATATATATATATATATATATATATATATATATATATATATATATATATATATATATATATATATATATATATATATATATATGCACACACACACACACACACACACACATACACATATACAGAGGGAGAGAGAGAGAAGAGAACTCATCTTCAGGGTGCTCCTGAAATTACTGATCCTAATCTCACCACAACGGAGACCAAACTATCCACAACTGTCTAATTTTGGCAGCACACTGACACTCACTGTGATAAGACCACCCCAGGCACAAAACTGTCCACACTGCGGGCTCCCCCTTCTGTGACTGGGCCCCAAGGCCTACCTACGCTTGACAGCCGTGCTGTTCCACTGCCCGCAGCACCATCTGCAGGAGTTGTTCTCTGGCAATCATCGCCTGCCCGAATCGGACCACACCTGGTCAGCCGCCCTCTGACTACAAACCTACTGGCACAGTAGTGATTAAGCTCCAATGGTGAGGAGGTAGCACAAATACATTGTGAAGTGCTTGACAGCTAAGTTGACATGCCTGCATCGGATCCACTGCTCTGTTGGATCATTGGTGCCCACCCGCTTAACAATCACCTGCAGCTAAGCAGACATCTGCCACCTGGGCAAACCCACAGTGCTGTAACTTAACCACAGAACATTAAAATCGCTAGCATCCCCACGTGCCCCTCCTGCACATGATTAACCCATATTCTTAAGGGACAAGCACAGACAGTTACCCTTTCACATAGCACTTTATTTGAGGATTCAGCAGAAATTTAACTCACCAGCCGAGTGTCTTTTGTTTAAACCACCCTGTGTCCCCTTGCCTAGGAGATTCCCACACAAATAATAGCCTGCTCTTTTTATCAACCAAGAGCTATAACTGGCACTTTTAATTTCCACATAACTTAGCTAAAGTTCACACAGCTAGCTCATATTCTAAGACCTATAGCAACCTTGTATATTTGAGTATCCACTGCCATGATTTCTCAATAAAGTACTCTTCTACCTCATCCACCCAGCCTGTATTTAGCACAAACCAGAAGCAGAAAGCAGACAACGAATTGCCCACCTCGCCTACAAAAATCTACCGCTAAAGAGACACAATGGCGCAGACAGGGAAATTACAAAACACTTTCCCAGACAAGAAAAAACTGCATCCTCTTCACCACCCTTAGCACCACCACCGATGCCTTCACCAAATATCGAAACAGGTCCTTCAACTGTTCCCTCAACAAAAGTCGTCATCACAGAAGTATGAAATTTAATCGTGAAAAGAACAAACAGTTTCTCGACAGATCTACAAAAGGTGATTGGAGATAATAAAAACGAAATGGCAAATACAAAGAATATTACTATGGTTTGAATGGATTGAATTTAAAGACACCACATTGCATGCCCAATGGAGCAAATGAGGCTCAAATCTATGTTGTTTAAAACTATTCTTAAACTTACTGGAGATTGTATCTTCTTACTGGAGACACATTTCAAAAGAACGACCATCCCACCCTGTCAACTCAAAGATTCTCATCGGTCTTCTACACTTGACATCACACGAAAAAGAATGGGGTAGCTATCTGTTCTTTTTCTGGTCACAGATTCTAAAATGTATCCAGAAGACAGATTTCTTTTCCTCACTGGTAAAATCGGACACCTAGATATTGAACTTGCCAACATTTATACACCTAACTCAGGTAATTCAGAATTCTTCTGAAATTTTTTCACGTCCCTGCACAACACAGAATGGTTTACTCCTAATTGGAGGACACTACAATACCATTCTCTCCCCTACACTGGACAAATCAACTACCAGATCTCCCCAACTAACAACCACAAATACAAAAGCTTTATAAACATATGACTGAGGCTGATCTATTTGATATCTGGTGACTGTTAAACCCATCATCTCACACATTTTATTAATTTCCTCATAAATCTTGCTCACGCATTGACCTGTTTTTGGGCTGTAACCATCTAACACAACACTTTTTAGATGCTGATATTGTAACAATCGCTCGGTCAGATCACTTAATACTCACAGCATCATTTGATTTTTTAAAGAACCCTCGTGGGAACCCTTTCGTGGCAGCTCAATGAGACACTTCTTAAAATCCCTCAATTCAAAGAAATCATTTCATCCGCCCTAACATAATATTTTGAACTAAACTTACATTTGGACATACAATCTGGGAAGAACATAAAGCTGTTATCAGGGCCACAATAATGAAGTATGTTTCACATAGGAAAAAACAACAAAAGCACACCTTCAATACACTTACCTCCCAACTACATAACTTGGAATTACACCATAAGCAGAATGTTTAAACAAATCACAAAACTGAGAGGTGAATTTTAAACTATATTAATGGAAAAAGCTGAAAGAAGCCTAAGATGGCTAAAGCAATAAAGCAGACTCGCTGCAAGCACATAAACAAAGCCAAATAATCAGCGCATCATAGACAAGAAAGGAATTCTTACTTATGACCCAAGACTAATTAATAAAACATTTCAGAGTTATTACGTCTTGCTATGTAACATCCACATGACAGGATCCCCTAAAAATGCAGACCTAACAGAAACCTCCTTAATAATTGTATGACTTCTGACAACACTCATCATACTATTGACCTGACCTATGTTTCCAACCTGCATGGCACCCCTACTCTGTTATTAGCTTTGGATGCAGAAAAGGCATTCAACAGAGTGGGGTGGCCTTATATGCAATGAGTTCTGGTAGCCATGAGCATGGGAGGTCCCTTTCTGCGTGCTGTTGCATCTCAATATTTCAATCCTACTTCTGTCCTGGCCAACAGATTTCAATCTTCCTCCTTCGCAATCTACCATGGTACCCGCCAAGGATGCCCTCATTCCGCTCTGATATTCGCCCTCATGATCAAACCCCTTTCCCGCAAAATTATTTTTTTGCACCCGCATTAACTCCTCTGAATATAAACTCTCATTATATGCAGACGACATTCTCCTGACCCTCACTAACCCTCTTATATCCCTCCCTAATTTACTTAATGATCTCTCCCTCTTCGGTGATCTTTCCAACTACTAAATCAATCCCTCTAAATCTAAAGTCTTAGATCTCAATATTCCCCCGCAATTGCAAGGGCTTAAATCTAGCTTTGATTTTTCAATGGCAATCATCTAAATTGAAATACCTCAGAGTATACTTGACTCGTACCTATGATCAATTATACGCTTCAAACTTTCCGCCTCTCTTTGCAGCCATCAAAGCCAACCTCCTCAAATGGAATAAACTCATCATCTCCTGGACGGGTTGCATAAACTCCCTTAAAATGAACGTCCTGCCCCGTCTCCTATACCCATTCAAACCCTCCTCCTTAAAGTCCCCGCTAGCTCCTTTAAATTCCTCCAACACCTAGCCACTAAATTAATTTAGTCGGCGAGAAAACTGAGGATTCACATGAACATCCCTCATAAACCACACAGGCTGGAGGCCTTGGAGTCCCCATTTTCTCAAAAACTATCGAGACACTCATCTCACCCACTGTATTCTTTTGCATTCGCCTCCCAGCCTTAGAGTTTGGGTTGATATTGAAGTCTCTCTCTCCAACACCTACTCCCCTGCCTCCCTCCTGTCGCTGAAAGTTTAACACCCCCATTCACAACTCCCTCCCTCCCTGGCATTCTCCCTCACCACCTGGTCCCACACTGTGACATCCTATGACTTAGCTCATAATGCTTGGCCTGACTCCCTTTGTGGAATAACCCTTCCTTTCCTGCAGGCACTCTCCTGACTCAAATCCCATCCTGGATTCAACAGGATATTAAATTCTTCAAGGATATAGCCCACTTCCAATTGTTTCCCACCTTCGCTGACCTGCCAGCCCAATATCGCCTTCCCTCCTCCGGTTTCTTCCGATATTTACAACTACGACACTTTTATGATTCCATTAGATAAACCGTGACTGATGTCAGGGTCGGACTGGGTCGCCGGGGAGTTGGGATATTCCCCAGTAGGTCCCGACGCCTGATAACTTTGCCCCCTTTGTTGGTGGGGGGAGCAGGTACTTTTAAAAAAAATGCTTACCTCATCGCTGCGCCGGCGCTTCTCCTTCCTCCTTCATTTCCACAGTGAGGAACGGCGCAGAGAGGAGCCAGCACGCAAGAAAGAAGACAGAAGACAAGAAGAGAAGAAAAGAGATGAAAGAAGACAATAGGAAGGTAACTAAAGGAACAGAGGCAAGGGAAGGAAAGCAGAAAGGGACAGAGTGATGAAGAGTAGCGGCAGGAAGGCACATAGTGATGAAGAAGGGGGGCAGAAAGGCACAGAGTGATGAAGAAGGGGGGGCAGAAAGGCACAGCGTGATGAAGGGGGAAGGAAGCAGTATGACGCAGAGTAATGAAGGGGGGGAGCAGCATTGCACAGTGTGAGGAAGGGGGGCCAGGTAAAGGGGGGGAAGCAGCATGGAGGGCGCAGTGTGATCATAAAAGGGCACAGCGCGGTGATGATGAAGGGGCACAGTAATGTGTGTGTGATGGTACATGGGGCTTGTGGCAATGTAGTGTGTGTGATGGCACATGGGGCTTGTGGCAATGTAGTGTGTTTGATGGTACAGGGGGCTTGTGGCAATGTAGTGTATGTGGTAGGTGGTGGCTAATAGTCCCCACTATTAAATTAAATGGCCCACCATCATGATGGTGGGGCAATTTTATTTAATAGTGGGGACTATTATTTTAAGGTGGGGTGGTTTGGGGGCTGTTAATTGAATGTGGGGTGAGTTTGGGGAGAATGAGGTCTATTTATTAAATGTAAATATGAATTATTTAATGGCAAGCGATGGTTGTAGAAAACAGGTATATTTATTAAATGTAAATGCTATTAATTTATTGCTGGGGCTGCTTGGAGGGAGGGAAATAGGTTTATTTATAAAATGGGAATACTATTACTTTAATGTTGTGTTTGGTTGGAGAGATATAGATCTATTTATTAAATGGGAATACTATTATTTTAATGTTGAGGCTGGTTGACGTTTCCTAAATGTTCTCTTTTTTTTTCAAATAGGGCCCCCAAAATTCCAGGATCCAGACAAGCTGCAACTAAAGAAACCAGCAGCCACTGGTGGTGAAAGTGACAAGAACAGGTAGGAGAGAGCAGGACAATCTACCAACTGTTCTGATTCTAGCGGGACAATCCCGATTTTTGGTGACTGTTCTGCCCAACTCAAGGGGCAGGCCAAGACTCATTTTACAACATAAATGCCCCCCCTCCCAAGGAGCCACATGAAGTCAAATGGGAGGAGGACATGGGTGATACACTCCCCCCGGAGTTCATCTGAATATAGCTAAAACCTCGATCTGTGTCAAAATTAGCGAAAACGCTCAGAAAATGTATAATTGATGGTACCTTTTCCCTCACAGGCTTCATACTATTTATTCAAGCACCTCCCCATTGTGTTGGCGCCTTTGTGATCAGGTTAGCACCCTGTCCCACATTTGGTGTTCCTGTCCAAAACTTTTCCCCTTTCGGGCTTCTATCCATCGCTTCATCTTCACTGTCACTCAAGTTTCGCTCCCTTCCTCTTTCTCCTACTCATTACTACCTCGCCCCCTGCCCGATGTTCCCACAAAACACAAACACACCCAAAAGCTTATTACATATATCCTCAGTGCGGTAAAATGCCAGCTTGCTCTATTCTGGAAAATTACTGAACCTCCCCCTCTCTCATCTATTATTAACCACATCTGGCAGGTATACCATATGAAACACATCACAAGCATCCTGGGGCATACCTCTGTCCCCTTCACTTGGGTCTGGACTCCTTGGACCGCACATTACGGTTCTCCCCCACCTTTAGCGCTCTGATCTCCTGCCCCCATACACACCCGGTACACAACGTGTACCACTCGCTCCTGCCGGCACATTCAACAGTGAACAGTGACTTCCCCTCTCTATCCCCTTCCTTCCTAAACATAAACAAATTTAAAATCCCATTTTGGTCTTTCACCCCAAAAAAGCCTTTGACAGGCTTTCTTAGACTATTATATTTCAAACATTAAAATACTTTAGCTTTAACGGCAGTTTCTTACAAGCTATCCATGCACTCTTACATAACTCTTCTTGAGTGGTTTTGTCAAACGGGCTTACTTCATCAGTCTTTACATTAAGCAATGGTACCAGGCAGGGATGTCCTCTTTCTATACTGCTATACACATCATGCATTGAAGCCGTTGCGGCTACAATCCGACACAACTCAGATGTGAATGAGATAAAGGTTGGACCTATTTACTATAATTATCAATATTCCTTGATGACGTTTTACTGACTCTCTCAAACCCTCTGATATTGCTCTCTAACCTTATCAAAGACCTGGAAACCTATTTTAACTTATCGGGTTATAAAAATTCAAAATATGAAGCCCACCGAAACTGTTAAAACCCTAGAGTTACATTTTAACACCCAATATCACTCTGATATTTAGGTATTCAAATTACAAATGTATATAACAATTTATTCCAAGCAAATTACCCCCACCCCCCAATTCTAAACTCAATTAAGCGTGAGATTACCACCTGGGGTTCACTATATATATCTTGGTTTGGAAGGATTAACGTAATCAAAATGAAGTTGTCCCCCAGATACTATATTTCTTTCAAACGCTTCCTGTGTCTGTCCTGGGGTCATATCTCACCACATTGCAGACACTTGTGGCATGTTCATATGGAATGCTAAAAAACCCAGGATTAAACTATCTTGTCTTGCAAGATTCACCACCTCCAATGGCTTTGGACTACCCATTTTTGTACAATACTATCATGTGGTTCAATTAAACCAAATTTACTTACTGGCAAATTCATTCAGGTATTAAAAATTGGATAGATATCAAAAATTATTTTATTCAGACACACGCACATTAAAATTCCTTTCATGGATACCAAGGTATTATTGACCAGCCTCAGCAAACTCCTTTCCCACTCTCTATTTCACACTAGATTTGTGGGACAAAGTGGGTAAGGCATACAAACTTACTGAATATCCCTCTCCAATCTGTATGCACCTACTTTCCCAATAGGAAATGCCACAAAATTAGCCTCACCTTGGAGAAAAGTAGGAATCACGCAGGTTATGCACATACTAGGAGAATTTGTTCCTACGTCATTTCTTACTTATGTGACAAATATGGGATTCCCCACTCTCTTCAATTTCAGTATCTCCAAATTAAAGTTTTTATTTAATCTCAATTGAAATCTCCCAGACTCCACAATCGTAACACTATTTGAAAGACAATGCATGTATCAAGTAGGCAAACAGGGTCTCATATCCCTTTTATACAACATATAACCCTCTATGGACAGCCCCTAGAACCATTTGAAGCCAATGTGGGACGGTCTCTAGACCAGGAGGGCTGTTCGCTCATCAAACAATGTATCATTAAAACTTCTATAAATACCTCTATAAAAGAAAATGCTTGTAAACTTTGCACCAGATGGTATATGGTCCCTTCTAAACTCTACAAAATAGTTCTCGCAATCTCTAATTTATGCTAAAGACAATGCATGAACATAGGTTCCTTTTATCTTATCTGGTAGGAATGCCCCCACATCTCCACCTTCTGGAACCAAGTTGCTGATTTCATAGAACAGATAGTAGGATGTTGTGTAGTCCCAGATCCCGTTGTCATGTTACTCTGCTATCCTATAAAAATGCTCAGAAAACACACTGGCAAGTTGATTTAGCATAGCATGGCTCCAGATAGCTAAAGACTGGAAAACCCAAACCCACCATATGTTCCAGCCATTACATCATGTATCTGGTACATTGTCTTCATGCAGGTGTAATAAAAGGGCATGGCTATTATTTGAGACAGTGCTAAGCTGCTCTCCAATTTCTTCCTCTCCCCTTCAAATGCATGGTCAATGGTAGCAAACTGTTCTGGTTCTGCTGGGGCAGTGCCAATTTTATGTGACTGTCCTGGTCATTCGGGACTTTGTTCCAACTGCAAGGATAGTCTGTATGGAAATCCTGCTTCATACTGTACTGCTTATTAAGAGAAACCTGCTTGTATCTAACTGTAGTGGATGTTGCTTGCTCTTAACGAGCTATATAATGTGAAGCGGGACATACATCCCAACTATTGTTGCAGTCGGGACAAAGTCCTGACTGTGCAGGATAGTCACTCAAATTCAGGACTGTCCCACCAGAATCAGGATAGTTGGTCGACTGTGCTGCACTCTCCTAGCTGTTCTTGTCTTTTCACTACCTGCGGCTGTTGGTCTCTAATGCTCAGTTACTGCTTGTCTGGATTCCTGGAATGTTGGAGCCCTGTTTGGCAAAAAGGGAGATACATAAAATATGGAAGTCTAGCAGGGAGTGAACCCATTTAGACCTTCCTCCCCCAATCACTCCAGATGATAAATCAATTGCACCTACACTTAATGAATAGGCATCCCTATCTGAAACCAGCCCAAAATTAATAGTATTCACTTTTAGACCTAACTCACAAATAGACCTATTTCCTCCCTACCAGTCCCGACATTAAATTAATATAATTCACATTTAATCAATAGACCTATTTCCCCCCAATTAGCCCCAACATTAAATAAATAGCATTCTGAATTAATAGATAGACCTAATTTCCCCCACCATGCCCTGACATTAAAATAATAGGTGTATTTATTAAATGTGAATACTATTTCTCCCCAAACTGCCCAGATATTAAATAATTAGTATTCCCATTTAATACTTAAACCTATGTCCCCCCCCAAATTTCCCCAATATTAAATAATTGATATTCACAATAAATAGTGCTCCTTCTCCCTAAACTCAGTTGCCACTACCAATTGTGTTTTTTTTATTGTATATTTGGAATAAACTTTATTTATCCATGGTTCACAGTTTTTGTTTGGACACTTATACACTATTGCTTACCTTTACTTCTCATTCTTGAGAGAATTACCTACACTTGCCTCACATGCTTTCTTCCCACAAACAACCCTAGACTCTCTTCAGTGAGGCTTTTGTTCCCAACACTCCACAAGACTGCACAAATGTTGTCAATTATTTGATCACTGCTAAATCTAAATGTCATTTACTCACTTCAAATTCTCTTTGATCCCCTTGCTGCATTTGACACTGTTGACCACTCTTTTCTCATACAAACACTACAATCCCTAGGTCTTCAGGACAATGTCCTATCCTGGTTCTCATCCTACCTATCTAATCGCTCTTTCAGTGTTAGTTTATAACAGAAGTTGCTTACCTGACATTTCTATTGCTGTGGACAACATGACAATAAATCCTACCCCACAAGCTTGTTGCCTAGGTGTGATCCTTGACTCAGAACCAGGGCCTGATCAACCACTAGGGGGCGCGGCGCTGCGGGTATTTATTTATTTTTTTCATATTTTTTTTTCGGGGTGGGGGAGGGGGGTCGCCGCGGGGGGGTGGAGGGCTCGACGATCAAAAGCATTGGTGGTCAGTGGTTAGCAACACACAGCCAATCGCCAAGGCTGCCTGTTGCTGTGTAGCAGACAGGAAGCAGGACGTCTTCACTTCCTATCTGCTGATCTGAGGAGAGGAGCGACGCTGGCACAACTACAGGTAAGTGAAGGGGGGAACTGCCCTGCATATCTATAGGGAGGGGGGGAACTGCCCTGCGTATCTATAGGGAGGGGGGGAACTACACTGCATATCTATAGGGAGGGGGGGGAACTACCCTGCATATCTATAGGGGGGGGGGGGCAAATACCCTGCATATCTATAGGGAGGGGGGGGGGGGAACTACCCTGCATATCTATAGGGAGGGGGGGGGGGAACTACCCTGCATATCTATAGGGAGGGGGGGGGGGGAACTACCCTGCATATCTATAGGGAGGGAGAGGGGGGACTGTCATGCATATGTATAGGGAGGGAGAGGGGGGACTGTCATGCATATGTATAGGGAGGGAGAGGGGGACTGTCATACAAATCTATAGGGTGGGAGGGGGGGCTGCCATGAAAATCTATAGGGAGGGAGAGAGGTTGATATGTATGAAGGAGGGCAGAGGAGGGGGGCTGATATATGTGACTGGGGGAGTTTTGATGTGACGGGGGGGGGGATAGCTACAGTGTGGAGGTAAGGAAAATAGCTGCAAGGGGAATGGATGCAGGGTGGGAGGTAAAGAAAATGGCTGCAGCAGGGGTTAAGGAAAATAGCTGTGGGGGGGGGGGGGGTTGTGGTTAAGGAAAATGACTGCAGGTGGTATTTAAAAAATAGAGCCGCTTTGGGGGGCAGAATCTCATGATTGTGTGGTGGTCACATGGGTGGTCTCAGCAATCACTAGAATACTAAATATTAGTGAGATGGGGCTGGTAGAGGTTTGTATTTGATTGACAACAAATATTCAGATATTGCTTATATATGCCTGTCCAATGGGGTACTTTTAGCTGGCCATAATGGAGTGTTTTGTTTTAACTAAAGGGCCTAATCATTCAGGGTTTGCATTATAAAACATTTTTGCATTTTCAAAACAGGACGCCAACTTTCCAGAAGCCAGCGAGAGGATAACAAAGTTGCAAGAGAGAAGAGCAAGAACAGGTAAGAGACAATGGCACAATCTGTCTAAATTTGAATGCTGGAGAATACACCTGAACATTCATATTCAGGAGTGTTCCTATACACCTAAATATATTCGGAGGAGGGGGGGGGGGGGGCGCTACGGCCTAATTAGCCTAGGGCGGCCAGAACCCTTAATCAGGCCCTGCTCAGAACTATCCTTTGATCCCACATCCAATCTACATCTAAATCCTGTAACATACTGTATATCTAAATTATACTATACATTTGCAGAATATGCACATATCTCATACAAGACACTGCAAAAACTTTAGTTCATACAATACTCGATGTATGAGATTTGTGCAACACTATCCTTACTGGTCTTTCCTGAATCAGACTCTTACTTTTACAACCTATTTTGCATATAGCTGCTAGATTTTCCTTTGAAATCGTTCTTTTACTACTGATCCGCTCTGCAGACTCTAGTTGTCTGTTTACTTAATCAAATATAAAATATTTCTATCATACATGGATAGCATCAATAAAACTACACCAACATACATCTTCCTCACTTGTCTCAATATAACTTCCAAATCGACACCTGTGCTCCACATGAAATCTGCGTCTCTAATCCAATCTCCCATTCATGGTTACAGGACTTTTTTTAGGCTGCACATACTCTCTGGAATTCCATCCCTCACACAACAAGACTTTCTTCTAGTTTTCAAATGATTATACTATAAAGAATTATTTTATAACTTTTTATGTGTTCTGATGTCACCTTTTATTGTACTTACGTTTGTGCGTATGCTGCAGTCTGAGCGTACTTCCACCAAGATACAAATTGAAACGTATCTTGAGATACAGAACTGATAGAACGGTTTACTATATTTGACATCGTATCAGCCAGAACCGGACTAATTGAACATTTGAATTTTTGCTCTGCATTATCGTATGTGTTTTTCAGTGAGCACTGCCTATTGTTTTGGACTACTAGGACTGTTGAAAGGGGCCAGAAACAATGATCAAGATTGAACACTTGTGTGTCTTCCAAGTGTAAGTCTAGAAGTAAATTAGAATCTTTTATGCTAAAATGTTATTTGGACATGTGAGAACTTATTGTAGCGGAGAATTTTGTAGCCGTGTATACTGTCTAGTTATCAGTTAATTTTATTTGTGTTCGCTCTTCCAATTTACATTTCTCAGTCCCTTTATAAAAACCTTTTTGCCCCATTCCCTGTTTCTTATCCTATTGTGTCTTCATTCACTCTTTCATCTTTCTCTTCCCCATTATCCTATTATTTTCACAGGCACTCTTACTCTATTATACTTTTTCTATCCATTGAATTGCACTCTTATCTTTAATACCCAGAATTATCCCTCTACTGAAACCTCATCTGTACTACCTCTACCTATTCAATCTCTCATATACCTGCTCTTTTAGGTTACTTGCAAAAATACCTCCTTCCTACTCCCTCTCCCCCCCACCTCCCTCCTCTTGGTCCCCCATCCCCTACACACACCACTCCGCCCATTTACTTCTCTCTACCTTTCCCTCCTCCAAACAACTAGGACTCTTCCACGTCCACTCCAACCAAATACCTCCCCCCGACACATACTCTTCCAACCTACATACACTGAGCACTCTCCACCACCCACTCAAACCCAACACCCTTATATACACCTACCTCACCCAGTATTCCCCATATCTCTCCTACCACACTATTAACCATCACTCTGAACATACAATTCACACCTGAACATATTTATACAACAAACCTATCCGATCAGTCCATATACTTCATGCTCTCAGCTAGTGCCCCCTACATCAGCCCCTGAGCTCCTCCTCTCACTTTACCCTACTACTTTCCCTTACCACATACCCCGGATACATACACCCAATAAACATCCTTCTCTTTACTCACATTTTTACCCAATCTACCTCTACTCTTTAAAAACAAACCAGTTCCACAAACCACAACGACTACACCCCACTAGAGGCATGTGCTCCATGACTACAAAAAGAGAAGTATTACCTATTTCTAGTTCTACTAGGCAGAGAAACCCATGTTTAGTAGCGCACACCAACACCAGCCTAGCGCAATAGTGTACTCAAAACTGGAAAATGAATGGGACTGGAAGTGCCGGTCCAGTGCTCAGCTGTAGTCAGCAGGTCCTAGGTCACTGTTTCTGTACAGCTGACCAGGCAACCTCCCCAGGGAGAGAGAGAAGAGGCACCTATACCTGCTCTGACTATAGCAGTGTTTTCATAGAGAATGCTGCTAGTAAAAGCAAAGAAAATAAAATTAAACTAAAGAGACACCCTACTGCATAGTCTCTAAATTAAAACACAATGTATATGCAGAAAATTATTCAGAAGCATAACTAGAAATAATCTCATCTGCTGGTCCTGTTATTTACATTGACACATACTGCAACTACACTGCTGCTAGTTTGTCATGAATGTGTTTCTACATTTGAAGCATCCAACAGCTGCTAATGATTTATTATTGCCTGGAATTGATAGTCTAGACATTGGATCTTCCCCAAACCTGCATAAGTAGTACTTCTAGTTTAAGTAACTACATGATGTATAACATCTAAATTTTGAGGTGTAATGGATGAGGGTTTGAGTTAATGAAAGAAATCTCAGCTGAGACACATGCTCGTTTCTTTTCCCTATCCCTTTCTTGTTTCTTATAAAATTAGACATTCCTTTAAATAACATTTTTTCAAAAACCTGGGCCCCAAAGCAACATTTTAAAGAGGCCCCAAGAGAGGTCTGGCAACCTATGGCTGAGAGCTGTAGGCACAGTTAAATGGTCCTTAGCATGGTATCATGGCATCCCTATATTTATGTATATATGTAGAAAATAAAACAGACACCCCTACAGATAGGACAAATATACAATATACATTGAAGGGAGCACATAGAATGAAAGTGAGAGGAACACCTGGATATGGACAATTTAAGAAAGCAAATGTTTAAAGCAGGCCGAAAACTTAGGACAAATAGCCAGTATAGAGGGACACAGACAGGTCAGTATTTGCAAACAGTGAATATTGACTGAAAGCCAGACATAACACTCAGGACATGCTTATGATCTGCTGGGGCCAGTTGAGAAGCAATAATGGCAAGTTCAGCATTTACAAGGTGGCTCCTTCCTTACTGGTTAAAACGAAGGACACATCTTGGAGGTAATGGATTTCAAGCCCCTTATATCTCAGACACAAAAAAACAGCTGCATAGGTTACAGTGTTCATAGTCATGCCCCATCCTCCTAACTTACAAGCTGACCTTTTTTGGCAGCACATATTTTATCATCTTTACAACTCAGTGTTATCATCACAGTGGAATTTCAAAAGGGTTTTCGTTTTTTGTTTAGATCCACTTTAAGCATTCACATGCAACTTCGTTCATGCATATTATTTATGTCAGTAACACACAAGCTTTAAACCACACTAAAGGGAAATATGGCTCTCCTCGCTGGTTACGATCCCCACCCATGTAGAAGTAGGGGTATCTCCCACGGGGTGTTTGTTGTACTGTCCACCTGCCCACTTTATTGCACTCTGAACAGGTAGTGTTGCTTGCAAAGCCTGCTTCGCATATATGGTCAAAGGTGCTTCTGGGTTTATGCAACTACTACTTAAATCCTGTTTAAAAAGCAAAGGCATTTCTGTTGTATGATCTACTTTCATGTTTCCTATAGAAACTCAATACGATTTTTAATATCAGACATGGGTCGAGATGTTGCCTATAGCAACCAGATTCTAGTTATCATTTATTTAGTACATTCTATAAAATGACAGCTAGATTCTGATTAGTTGCTATAGGCAACATCTCCACTATTTCAAACCCGCAGTTTAGTAAATATAGCCCTTAATCTTTCTGAAATATGAAACACACCTTTTTTTCTTTTTAAATGGAAAATCCTGCTCTATATTTTTTTGTTCTGTGCTAAAAAACAATATTTGGGAAAAGAAGGCTAGAGTATCACAAAGTAATCAGGTGGCATCAAAACCAAACCATTCCCTAAATCTTATGTATAATACACTACTAGTAGTGACTGTTTTACAACATCAAATATAAAACACTGTTTTGGTATTTGTAGGTTTGTAATGTTATATATATATATATATATATATATATATATATATATATATATATATATATATAACCACACATACTATATGTACAAGAAGAGCATTGTGGTATTTTTTGCATGAGAAATAGTTATGGTGGAATTACCCCTCGAAAATACTGCACAAGACCCTATAACCTCAGTGATCTTCTAACACTCTTTCGTCTCCTATATTGTACTTTTTTCCCGTTTCCATCCCAAGAGAACAAAGCACTGTCAGAGTATATATGCAATGTATTTATTAGCATATAGGAGAGGATGTGTGTGTTAACAATAATTGCTCCAGCCAGTGGAGTTACAAATCCACCAGTCAAATATCAAAGATTACTTTTATTAAGCACCAGCTTAACACTGATTATCCCCCCCAAGTACCAGATTTTGCTTGCTCAGACTATGACCATTCATATTACAATACAATATAAAAGTTTAGTTCAAAATGGAACAATTTAATTTGATATTTGGAATACAGTTATTTTAGTCCACTTTTTGTTCCTCACTTCACTGCCCAGGGGCAGACAGAGATTTGTTCATAAACTGTTTTTTCACAAAGCACATCCACCACTAAAAAGAAAAATAAATTGATTCAATTATACTGTTAAATTTGTTTAGTAATGGAACATGTTTTAAACAGCATTAAAAAAGTTTTCGGCTAGAAAAGTTTATTCACAAGTGGAATTCAGGAAGTACAGTTTATATGGCCATGGATTCAGCAAAAGGGACACACAAAAGGTTGGTGCCAAGAAATAATAAGTCATTACTTGTTTAGCTTATTTACTTAAGTAAACATAGTGAACTTAGTGACAAAAAGTAATATTTTGATTAAAATGTCAAAAACACATTACATGGGTAGACAAGCAAACAACAGTCCAACAACATGGTACAATTGGTTCAGTAAGACAGATAAGCAATATAAAAAGTGACATTTCGTGCATCTCATAAATGCTAAACAAGAATTTATTTTAATTACTGCTACTACTTGTAATGGTAGCTGTAAGAATAACCTGGATATCAATTAGATGTGGGTCAAGTCATGCAAACCTGTGGATATGGAGAGTGAACACAGTAAAAGTGCTTAGAGGGAGGGCTTAGGTTATCTCCTCTCATGCTCTAACCCAGCGGTGTGCAACCTGTAAACTGGTGCCCCAAGTGGGAATCATGAATTTTATTTGGTCCACTATATGCTATAAATTGTATAAATTTGTTATGTACAATCCCAAGTTGGTTAGGTACCACTGTTCTAAGAAGCACAAGAGGGTCACATAAAACAATAGTTTAGCAGTATAACCAGAGTATAGAAACATGTATGGCAGGTAACAGGAAGGCGACAGCTGATTACCTTGCTCGGTTTGTCATTCTGAGGGTCGAACACCTTCTCACACAGCCTCAGACCAGTTTCTTGCCTCAGCTGCTGCAAGTAGGCCCTCATCACCTCTGGAAGAAGAAGAGAACAACACTATATTGCATGTAACAATAGTACAAGCTAGTACATGTTGCAGATGTGCTAGATATCGATATTTTGTTCTAAACCGGTAAGCGTGACAGGAAATGTATTGTATTTATGAATATATAAGTGTTTACCAGCAGAAGACATTATACAAGAATTCTGAATCTGCTAACCCCTCTGCTACATCTGTCCATTCTAAATGCAAACAAACTGCTAGCAGAATATTCAGTCTAAAATATAATTAACATTGTGTTAATTTTAGAAAAAGATAACAGAAGGGCAAAAATGTAATTGTCTTTTTGTGCGTGACTGGTCTATCTTTATGTGATTGATTAAAATGACTGTGGACACAGGTTATAATCCGATCTTTCAATCCAATGTATTTTTTTTTTATTTTTTTTAATTGTTACAAATTAGCACATGGTGATGACAATGTATCCAATACAATAGAACAAAACATTTTGGTGGATTTTTTCCATTCAAAGGGTGAAATGTGTATACTGTAATAGTACAATAAAAGTCTAACAATCCTCAACTGCCCTTCATTGCACATGCACTAAAATAGTTCTATCAAAGCTCTATTGTGTGTGGTGCAATCACCTTTTTTAATTTACAATATGGTTAAGAATCATCTGATGCTAATGTGTATGCCTAAATTGAGATATTACAGAAGTCAATCCTCCCTGAAATATGTACGTACGTCCAGAATAACACAGATCTATACAGGAATCTGCCCCCGCCTTCTTCCCAGGACAGAGTCTTACCGTCTTCCTGTTTGTTGGAAGGTTTAACATACATGGCGTTGAGGGGGAACCCTGGTTCTCCTGGGATGGGGAAGTTTGTAATCCCCAGGGTGTACATTTCCTTTTCCCCCTGTCCTTTAGAATTACACTGGTTTAAAAAAAGAAGAAAAAAAAAAAAAAAACACAAAAAAATAAATATATTAACCAGATAATGGTTCCATAACTAGCTTTTAAGTTTTCAATCTTCTGATGTAGGAGATCAGCTCAAGTTGGCACCAAGAAAGAGACCTTAATCTAAAAATCCTCAGTCAGTGCAATGCAAAGCTTCTGTGTAGCTAATGGAAACAGGTAAAGTAAAGGATGGACTCTTTTGGAGCCCGGCTGACATCAATATGCACCAAATGAACAAAGCACCTGTTTGGATAGTCATGCTTTGAATAGAAAAGGTTAAATTATTAGCGTGCAGAATTTAATAAATCAGTTATAAACTGCTTGCATACAAATTTTTAAAATTTAAAAATATGAGCTTTGTGGGCATTGTTTACATTTTTGGGTGTTTTCAATCTTGCACAAGTTTTAACATTTATATCCATAGAAGCTCCCCAACACAATTAAAATCTGCTAAAAATTCTCACCTTCTGCAACTTTTTCAGGCACTCAGAAATGTAGAGAGTGATATATATTAATGTCCGGTCAGCTTCATTCTAAAATAAAATACAGGATTTAAAATAAGTTATCTAATATCAAACAATGTACCTGTGAGTGTTGGTGTTGTTCATTCAACATGAACTCACAACATACTGCCTTTGCACTACGTACACATAGCATAAAAGTCCACATGCTATGTCTCAGCAGCTGAGTGTAGAAATTTGTATGCACACTTTTTCCATTTTTTTCTTATATTTCAAAATCGCATAATAAGGGGATTTTTGCTCTCACTTTAAAATTTCCAACCCCCTGGGAGACAGGGCACGGAGTTTATCACTAGTTCCACAAGGAGACAAGAACAAAAAGAAGAGAAACTTGGTATTCCTGTCTGGGCTGTGCTCCTCTGCAGCCTTGAAGATAAGGATTTTATGGTGCAAAAGCAGGTAATGCCTACCTTGTAGACCTTGAGCAAAGCATGCAGTGAATACCAGGTGGCTGCTCTGCAGAACTCGTCTGCTGAGGGCTCCTGATGCACTGCCCAGAAAGGACCATCCGTGTTGGACGAGTGCACAGTAAACCCAGAGGGAACCAGTGACCTTAACCTTCTAGACATGTATATCTGTAAGTCGTACACCACATTCATGCAGTGAAGTGCTGCCCCCCAAGGGTTTCAAGTATGCGGTAGAAGGATGACTTCAGCAACTCTTGCTTGAGACAACCAAGGCTGAAAAAATGGTAACAAGCGATGTATTGTATACGAAAAACTAGTAAGAAATGAGACTTTTGAGAAATGGCTGCCAGTTCAGAGAGAAACCTAGCAGAGGCAGAGAGTGAACAGAAAGATTACCTACATATAGAAGAAGCCCAGCAAAACTAAACTAAGGGTCTAAAAGGAAGCGACCTGTAGAGCATTCAGAACAAAGTTAAGGTGACAGTGAAAGGGGCAGACAAACATGGCCATCTCCTTGTACAGTATTTTTATCATCTGGAGCAAAGAAAAATGACACCTGCACCTTGGAAATCTCAAGACAAGGTCTTTTTCCAGGCTAGGAAATACAAAAATATTCAGGCAGAAAACTGTATTCCTATCATCAGACAAAGTATGATCTCCAGAACCTATGATAGACTTTGGTGGAAGGCAGCTCACTCATCTGTAGCATAGTCTAAATCACTGTTTGCAAAAACCTTTCAACTTAAAAATGATGGCCTCAAGAGCTAATGTAGGAGATTTAACCAGCGAGTAAAACGCTGAGGCTAGCTGACCAAATCGGCATACAGGGACCAGCCATCTCAGTTGGTAGAGATGAAAACCTATTGCGTCCCTTCCAACCAGAACTTCCGCTATATTCAGGAAGTTAGTGGCATTAGGGAAACTGCTAGTGAACTGGAACAATCATGATAAAAGAACTTTGTGATTGTTGCAATGCCAGCAAGTCTATTTTTTGGGATCCCAGATATTTAAAAGATCAAAAGAATCGCTGGATAAAGAGACCATTTACCTAGGTCAAGGTTCTGGCAACGCAGAAAGTATTCCACCCATTTGTCCATCTCTAATGTATCGGCTGAAATCAGAAAAGATTTTTTACTCACTGTAAAATCGATTTCGCTTACTTTATTGGGTGACACTGCAAGACATTGGGTATAGTAGGTGGAACTAGGAGTTTAGACACTTATCAACTTGTTTGTTCCTCACATTCCTCCCCTACTATGCCCATCCTCTCCAGCTCAGACCTCAGTTTTTTCTAAATGCCTAGAAGATAGGTCACTTCAGTATAGGCTCCTGCCTATACTTGTATTAGTTGTAGGCTTTGTCATGTTTTTATTTTAATAATAATAACCAATTCGCATCACCACAGAATAACCTCCCTCATGGTCTTGGAACTACGTGGACTGTAGTGACACTGTCCATTGTCGCTGTTTGCAAGGCCCTTAGAGAAGCTGAAAGACATTGATAGATGGGAATATGATCCATCCACTACTCCAAGGAAGCAAGAGCCCTTGAAGTGAGACAGAGGGGACTAGCCAGATGCTCCAAAAGACCTGTTCCATTATTGCAATTGAGCAATCTGGATGGGGTGCATATGGAACTGCACATGAAGGACTGCCGCCAGAGTACTCAACACAAGCAAGCAGTACTGAATGGTCATTCGTAGGTTGGTATGATGGAAGAAACTAAACTTTGGGTGGAACTGTCTTGTCTAGAAGGAAGAAGTAACAGGCTTGTGTTGAAGAGTAGACACAGGAACACAGAAGACAATAGCACTATGAACGTCTTTTGTTTGTCCAGCCATGGACTTTCTGAAGGTTTGGATGATCTTGTGATGTTGAACATACAGAGACACTGCCATGGAGGTTATGACTTCAATAAACACAGAGTCAGGACAGAGGGCCCCTTGGAAAGCAAATTGGAGGAAGTGTTGATGATCCTCTCAGTGTACCATAAAATTCCATAATATCTTGGCCTGGATCACCACCAGAAGCAACTTCATCTTACTTCGTCTAACATGGGATGGAATGAACATGTCTTTTTGTGGGCTAGAAAACATTTGAGAAGAAAAAAAATAAAACGTCCTCTTTGGCGTTCTGGAACCACCTGAGCTCAGCAAGAAGTTTGACAACTTTGAACCATCTCAGCAGTTCACGGCTGGTTCCAGCACTCTTTACCGCCTGAGGGATGAAAGAAGCTCTCGCATCAGAACTTTGATTGCTTAGACATGTTCTGTAAAAGGTACACTTGCCTCCTGTAGCATAATTTATGATAGTTTCTAATTGAAGTTCAAAGAGAGCCTTTGATGTAAAGTCATGCGCTGTCCGCTGATTAGGACTTTTGCTACTACTGCATTTACTAAAGCTCTGGTTGCTAATCTAGCATAACCCATGGCCAATTCCTACAAGTAGAATGATGCATAAAGAGTCATCTAAATAGTGCCAGCAAGAAACAAGCTGAGTCTGTCACTTAGTAGAGGTGCTACCAGGTAACTGCAAGTAAAAAAATAGAAGCGAGAAAAATGTAACAATGAAATTAGGGACCAAGAAAAAACAACTGTGCCCAGAGGAGAAGCAGGGGAGATGAGAGAAGATGGGATGTTGTAGGGCTGATGATCCAATGGATAATGGGTCCCTCAGCAAGGATTTTGTTCTCATGTATGATGATGTAAGGTGGGCGTCAACCTATGGCTCTCTAGCTGTTGTGAAACTACAAATAGCAACATGCCATGCCAGATACATAACATAGGGAAACATGTTGTCTAAGGCTTGGCCTGCAACCTCATGGCGTTCTATGTTTATAGAATGCCTCAATGCCTTCTAATATACTTCTAATTTACTGAACAGGGTGAATAATATTATGTATTCAGCAAACAGCATATAAATCCTGTTACTTTAATGTGCAGACACATAGTTATCGCATCCATGAACTAGTGATTTAGTGATAACATTTTATCATTAATAAGCTTATTATGATTTGGATTTAGTTAATTATTTAGCAAACACGTTTGTAACTGCATCCCTACTTTCCTGCACATTTATATTTATTTACATAAACATAAGTTGCAATATTTGTAGTTCAATTGATATCAAATTATCTAGAAAACACTGTATTCGAAGTGTGAGTTTTTTTCAGTGTTTTGCATGGCCGGATTAAGTGGGGGACACAGGGGGCACGTGCCCCGGGCCCCCCTCTCTCCGAGGGCCCCCCGCTGATCGGATCACCTCACCTGTCATTTGGTGATCCGATTACTCCCTTGCTTGTGCGCGCGGTGGGAGAGGGGCGGGGGCTGACGTAAACGCACCCTCCTCCACCCGACAGACTAAATGTCTGATAGATGTATGTACAGCAGCACCGCTGCTGCTGTACATTTTAAGATGGAGGAAATGGAGCTGCTGAGCTTGCGCAGCTCCTCCAAGGAGTTGGAACAAGTGTCTGGGTAAGTAGTCACACTTTTACTGCTCATGTACATATTTATACAAATTGAAAAATAAAACAATCATATGTATATACTTATTCAAGAAGACCCTCATCGCATGATTATTACTTGATTAAATGTCAAATGTAGCCACCTATAGCAGCTAGAATAATATATATATATATATATATATATATATATATATATATATATATTATTTTAGCTGCTATAGGTGGCTACATTTGACATATTTGATCAAGTAAAACTATACGCTATGAAGGGTCTTCTTGAATATGTATATACATATAATTTTTTTTCAGTTATGTTTCAGTAAATATACAAAGTACTTAAACATTAATAATATGCTGGTAAAGCCAATCCATGCCAGAGTGGCAGGTTAATGTAGTCGTACAAGAGGGGCAGATCGTAATTTAGTAATCATTATTAAAGTAATAAATTGCTTGAATAAGATTTTAGGTATATATATATATATATATATTCTAATTACAGCTTTAAAATAAGTGTCTGGCTTCGATAACTACCTCACTACTGATTAATAAAAAAGAGGATCCGCTAACATAGTTGCTGCATTATATAAGGGTATACATACGTACATAGCTACACACATGCAGACAGGGGCGCATTGGCCATTGGGCTTACCGGGAATTTTCCCGATAAGCCGGGGGCTTAATGTGGAGGGCCGTAGGCTGCTTGAAGTTTTTTTTTTCCGTTACATATATTTTTGGTCTGTTTGTTTTTTTTTATAATTGGGTATCGACCGACAATCAGGACCAGCGTCACCAGTCTAACATGGGCCTCTCCTGGATCACGGGTGCCAGCGGGGGAGAATTGTTGTGGCCGCGGAACTTATGTTAAACCCCGCCCTCCTATACGTGGCCTCGTCCCTGTCCTATCCAGTCAAAAGCAAAGGTCACATGGGACGCGCACCACGTGACAGGTGCAGTCCCATGTATACAATGCAGGAAGTGCGGCTAGAATAAGGTAAGTATGAGGGTGTTTTATGTCAATATAGTGTGTGTTAATGTAGTGTGTGTGGGCAGGGGAGCCTATGTCAGTATAGTGTGTGTGTGGGTAGTGAGGCTTATGTCACTGTAATGGGGTTGGGGGCAGGGGGTTTATGGCAATGAAATTGGGGTGTGAGATAGGTGGTGACTAATGGGTGATGGTGGGGCAATTTAGTTTAATAGTGGGGGGGCTTTTATTTTAAGATAAGGAGGAAGGAGTTTTAATTCAATGCTAGTTTGGGACTATTAAGTGTGGGGTTGAGTTTGGGGAGGAGGGCTATTTATTAAATGTGAATACGAATAATTTAATGTCAGGGATGGTTTTGGGAAATGGTTACATTTATTAAACGTAAATGCTATTTATTTCTGGGCCTGTTTGGAGGTAGGGAAATAGGTTTATTTATTAAATGGGAATACTATTAATTTAAATGTTTGGGTTGGTTGGAGGAAAATATCTCTATCAAATGTGAATGCTATTATTTTAATGTGGCTGAAGGGAGGCCTAATTATTAAACGTGTGTGCTATTGATTTAACGCAGGGGCTCAGAGTTTTTTCTTAATTTAATGTACCCATTTTTTTTCCAGATAGGACTCTCAACATTCCAGGATCCAGACAAGCAGCAACTGAGCTAAAGACACCAGCAGCCACAGGTAGGGAAAGCGACAAGAACAGGACACACATACTTGGGCACATACAGTGGGTGCACAGACAGACACAGTGAATGCACATACATACAGGGACAGACACAGTGGGTACACACACATACTGCGCTCCGCCTACCATTTATTTGGCGCCGCCCACATGAGGCCATTTTCAGACTTTTTTTCCAGGGCCACTTTAAGTTCCCAATCCACCCCTGCATGCAGACATATATAGTCAAAATTGGTGTTATGTTATCAATGTTTATTTTTTTATGTTAGTTTCATTGTTCATTGTTTCATTGCTAGTTTTAGTGTACAGTATCATTGCTAGTTTTAGTGTGCGGTATCATTGCTAGTTTTAATGTGCGGTATCATTGCTAGTTTTAGTGTGCGGTATCATTGCTAGTTTTAGGGTGCGGTATCATTGCTAGTTTTAGGGTGCGGTATCATTGCTAGTTTTAGGGTGCGGTATCATTGCTAGTTTTAGGGTGCGGTATCATTGCTAGTTTTAGGGTGCGGTATCATTGCTAGTTTTAGTGTGCGGTATCATTGCTAGTTTTAATGTGCGGTATCATTGCTAGTTTTAGTGTGCGGTATCATTGCTAGTTTTAGTGTGCGGTATCATTGCTAGTTTTAGTGTGGGGTTTTGATGATTGTTTTAATGTAAAGTATTTTAGTTTGTGGAAGTAATGACTTTTCTTATGCAGACAACCTAGGCGAGCCCTCTGGGAGAGCTGTAAGTGTCGTACTGCTGGCTATAGGTGTTGTAATGCAGGATGTGTCAATGCTTACAGCCTTATACACAATGAAGACACTTTGCTCTTAATTTTAGATCTTAGGGGGCCCCCCTGTCTTAAGTGCCCCGGGCCCCCCAAAGCCTTAATCCAGCTCTGGTGTTTTGTCATGATTTTCAAATCTTCACTGGTTAGGAGTAAGGAGATAATAAACCCAACCATGGGATTACCACCCTTTCCAACATTCAGATACTCAAAACATCAGGCCTCAACACAAAGCAAATCAATACTACATTTATAAATAACTTACCTTAATTTCATAATTTTTAAAGAAGACATTAGCCTTGAAATAAATGATAGCTTCATCGATGATATCTGTGTCCTTGGCTAAAATGAAACAAAAGAGAGGAATTATGAAATTGTCACTTTGAAAATGGCACAATATAACATTACTACTACTGTTTTATTACATTCCATAATATTTTTGCTGAATGTCAATACAGCGTAATGCATTTAAAAGATCAAGTAAACCTACTATTGGACATTAATATAGCAAAGCCTGTAGAAGTAAGTCTTATCCAAAAACTTGTTATCTAAAAGCATATGAAAACCGAAAGAGGATGAGAAAACAAAAAAGAAAGGAAACTGTAATTGTTTTGTAATTTAGTAATTTTATCAGGGTGCTACAAATTATAAAAAAAAAACCCTTATCCCAAAAACCTTAGGTCCCGAACACCGTGGAAAACAGACCCCAACTGTAATAGCAAAATATGGCATATTTAACTAAACCTGTCCAGCTCGGCAGGTTCAGTTAAAGGGCCTGATTCATTAAGGAATGTTAAGTAAAAAAAATGAGTAAGTCTCCTGGACAAAACCATGTTACAATGCAAGGGGTGCAAATTAGTTTTATATTTTGCACATAAGTTAAATACTGACTGTTTTTTCATGTAGCACACAAATATCAACTTTAAATTTAGGTGTACAAATAAGCTATCAAGTATTTGTGTGCTACATGAAAATACAGACAGTATTTAACTTATGTGTAAAATACAAAACTAATTTGCATCCCTTGCATTGTAACATGGTTTTGTCCAGGAGACTACTTACTCAATTTTTTTTTACTTAACTTTCTTTAATGAATCAGGCCCTTACTCTGGAGCTGGACTGAAACCAGGTTTATAATATGCCTTTAAACAGACCACACTGCTGTGAACGATTGTTAATTTGGATGTGTTAAACCAAAATTATCCCAAAAAGCATGACAAACATCTAATCAAAGCTGCCAGTGACCACAATCAGCCAGTGTGCGCAACCTGTACTCAGGTGATCACCCTCTTGTGGACATAGTTAGTTAGTGGAAATGATTTGTATGGAATGTAACATTTGTCCGACGACATAACCATGCTATATTTTCCCACTTTAACTTGAAATGACTGATGTGATTTGTGAAGCAGGACAAGGAAATACTCCACCATATTTTATTTTAATCTGGAGATAAGGCAGGAGAAAACGGAAGTAAGTATTTTAAATTTCAGGTTTCATATATGACAAAATTATAGTAGGATTTACTTGCTCTTTACATAGAGGAAAAAAGAGAAACCCTGTCAAAGGATGTAGTAACAGGTCATTAATCCTATGGGGGGGGGGGAATTCAATCGGCCGCGTTACTGCCAAAAGCAACGCAGCCTGCACACTATTACCGATATTACGGTAAGAGTGTGCGTAATTACCGTTAATAAGGCAATTTAAAACGCCAGCTTTTTGTTCGCAGCTCCTGAGCTGGGAGCAGAAAGATGGGTTAAATTTACCGTATTAACGGTAATATACTTACCACGGCTGAAATAAAAATTCCATAAAACAACAAACTAGGCACATTTATGGTATGGAGCATTTGCATGGTTTTATGCCTTTCTATTGGTCATTAATCTACAATATGAATGTCTGAGCCGTTTTTGCACTACAATTACATCATGAATTACTGTGGGTGGTGAATTTGTTGCACCGTGTGGTTTGATCATTGCTGTTTATTTTGATATAATGTGCAGATTTTTTCTTTTTTTAGTTTTCAACATTATTGAAATGTTTGATTCTGGAAAATCCATTAACAAGTATAAGAGAAAATTCTCAAACACTATTTACCTGTGTAGATCAAATCAATACAGAGCAAGCAGAGACTTGCAACAAACCTGGAGCAGGAATGTGACTGAAACCTTTACAAAGCCTTGCAGGACTTACTTTCTCTAGGAGCAGGTCCTTTGAACTGGCTTCTGATTGGCAGCAGTGCCATGTTTCCAATAAGTTTGGTGTCCGATTCCATTAACATGGAGTGGTAGGCCTACAACATGAAGACAGATAATCAAACATTTTAAGTGTTCGAGCAATGACTGTGGAATCTCACAAAGCCCTAAAGCAGTTTTGTGCAAAACCAATGGTGTGAACCCCAAATACATTACAAATGTCACGGAAGCTATGCAAGTGTCAAAAGTTTGGAAGGAGAAAACCTGGCATTAGAGCTGCCATTTTCATAGCCTTCCTCTTAACACAGTTTTGCTAAACTATCCCTTAGAGCCTCAGAGTGTTTCTACAACCTATATACTATGACAAACAGGACCCATGTATCAATATCACATGTGACTCAGTGACAATCTTAGTGAACCCTCTGTTTTGTTTTACATGTGACTCGATTCAAAATGAAATAAAATGTAACGTTCACCAATTTGTTCTGAATACTTTATAAACTTGTTGGTAAGTTTTTAAAAGTCGTCATAAAAATTGGACATCAGAATATTTTTTTTTGTGAATCTTATATTTAAGAGTTTAAATTAATGTGAGAAATTAAGCTCCTGAAAACATGTATTCTTAAGACATTTCCCCCCCTGACTACATACATAGTATACCATTTTCTCATCAGGTTTTACAAATAGCAAGTTCACTTTTCTTTACTTCCCAATTTCTCTGCAAACTAGTTTTTTTAAGCCCATTACACTATGATAAAAGTTTTGTTAACTTGAACCATAGATTCATCTTTTATTTGACAGTCTTCAGTTAAGAGGCAAATACTTAATATGTGTGATACATGTATCTCTCTGTTTTGCATCATATTCGTTCAGGCATACCCATTTCTATTTCTTTCTTTAAAAGAAATGGTACACATGTACTGCATACATCAAATTGCCAGTGTGTTCACCAACACTGAAGATGATTTCTATTAAGCTTAGTCTTCGGCAAGGCAAATCTGACACAGGACTTGGTCATGTTTTTGCATGAGGAGATAAGAAAATAAGAGAAGAGGAAATAACATGGTGCTAAGTTTCACAATAAGTTATTAAATACAGGCCATCAGAGACCCTCAAACCCATTAACATGGAGACTTTTAGTAAGGAGCAGAGCAGTGTTAACTGTCTGCAAAACACACTGTCTGTGCTTGATTGCAACACAGCTTAATACAAATAAAGATATAAGGGGAGAGGATGGCCACACATGCAGCAATATTGTATTTCATAGTTTCTTTACATTTAATACAATTATATATTTTTTCTTGTCTGAAATGTTAGCTTTAAATGACTGACATGTCTGTTTTAAAAAAACAAATCAAAACATTACAGAACACTGTAAGAAACTTAAAATTCAATCACATAAAAAAGTAATTTAGCTATTTCTATTAGTCAAAACAAAATTCACTTGTCACATACAGAAACTAAGCTACTACCAGTTTTCTTTCATAAAGTGTGGACAACATTAAGCAGGCACATAAAAGGTTCATACATTGAAAGCCACTTCCTGGCCCAAACATCATGTCCTCTTTTTCGTCTAACCACACAAACGATACATGTAATTTTACTAGGAGTGCATCTTTTACTCGGTACAAATTTAACCCATGAGACAACTTACATCCATTTTTCTGCACCACAAATACAAATGTAACATCAATAATCCTCAAATTGTGGAATCCCACAAAACGTGTATCAATAATAAAATTAACTTTAGACTGTAAATTATGCTTTGTTATCCTGTCATACCAACTAGCATTTACAGTGGCAAAATACTGACATTTACTACAGGAAAGGTGCATTATTATTGATTCAATGAAATGTGCATCCGCCTCCACAGCAAGATTATCATAAAACACACAGCATATAATACAGGGTGTATGCTATTATAAAGGCTGATAGAGAAGTTCCATACAAGCCTAAGAGACACATGTTGACAGGGTATAAAGGACATCAGCTATATCCCTCTAATGTCTGCTATTAAATATGGCAGTCAATGCACGACCTGATCCCTGATTTATCTGTGTTACTCAACATGGAGTAGCTACAGAAAGTCTTGCTGCATTGCTACAGCCACATTGGTATGTGTGTCGTGCATAAAGCTGTTTATTGTAGATATAAGGACAATTTCCTAACACCAGCATCTGTACATGTCTGTGCCTCGCCCAGCACTTCCTGGGTGGACGTACTGTCTCCGACACCCTAAGTCACACACAGCCCTGCTGACATTACATGATCGGGCAGTGTGTGCTACTAACAGGGACACTTACCGGCATGATGACAGGTTATAAGGCAGTAGCCCGATCTCTACACACCGGGTATACGGCTCTGACACTTCCGCTGTCCCACCCTGGGCGTAGGAAACAGGAAGTACAGTACGTGCGATACCGCCCTCAACCACCAGGGGCAACTGAGACGTAAAAACGTGAAGCCCGCAATAACTCCTGTGGCCGCTAGGAGGAGTCTCTATGCACATTGATGTCAGAACTTTTTCCTCCACACATAGTAGGGAATATATATGTGTATACAGAGGTACGTTCATGTATAGTAGGAGCCAGCTTTCTAAAATGACTGGGGGTGCTCACGTTACACCAGCCTATATGAAAACACACATACACAGAAGTGGAAACTAAGAAGTGGTTTACTTGTTTTACATCAAAGCAGTAGGATAAGTGTGTGCATATACCTATACCCAGTATATACATGAGCATACATACCATACACATACATTGAAAATATAACATAACTTCCAATATATTGCTAAGAGAAAAAGACAATATTCAACACTGCCAAAAAGTTCAGAATAATCGTAAAATCAACACAAATCTGCACTGCACGGCTCTTACCTTGCTACTGTGTCCAGCGGAGGAGGGTTCAAAGGGTTACCTATAGTCTCTTCACAGTATCTCACATTGTTTCTGCATCCACAATCCCTCAGACCTATTAACCTGTCCCTTTGACTTCTCTATATGCACATTGTATCACCCCACATGCAAATCAGCCTTCCCACATGCTACCAAATCTACCCACATGCCCCTAAAAGGCATGTCAGATATTCCAAAATGCCCATCTGACCTCTCCAATTGCCATAAACCTCCCCACATGTCCCTTATATGACCATCAGACCTCTCTGCATGCCATTATAACTCTCCACACACAAATCAGACCTTCCCACCTGCCACCAAATTTCACCACATGCCCCTTAAATGCCCATCAGCCTCCCTACATGTCATCAGATCTATCCAAGTTCCCCATACATGTCATCAGACCTCCCAACATGCCTACACACATTCCATCAGATCTTCCTAAAGGCCATCACATCACCTTCAGCCTCTTCACATGCTATCAGTTCTCACTTGCCAGCGCAGAGGAAGGAGAAAGCGCACACTACACTCTGTCCACCTTCTTTTCTGATTGAATTGTCTGTGACACTGTGACCTCCGTGCATTACTCAGAGGTCACAAGACGTGGCTGCTCATAGTCAGTCGAGCAGCTGAATGTGTTCCAGTCTGCCCCTGCTTATGCCATACCTGGTTGATGCTTGAAGCCAGGAGTCACATTTTAAAGCTCAAAGAGCCGCAGGTTGGCCACCACTGCTGTAGGTCTTCAAGACACTGTCCTATCCTGGTTCTCATCCTACCTTTCTAAGCGCTTTTCCAGTGTTAATTTCTCTGGATCCACCTCTGCTTCGCTTCCTTTATCAGAAGGAGTCCCACAAGGCTCAGTCCTAGGTCCTCTGCTGTTCTCGATCTACACCACTTCTCTAGGAAAACTAATAATATTCCCACCCAAAAACAGAAGCTTCCTGACTGACATTTCTATTGCCGTTGACAACATAACCATAAATCCCAAGCAGCAAGCTCGCTGCCTAGGTGTGATCCTTGACTCAGAACTATTCCTTGTTCCCCACTTTGACTATATTTAAATCATGTTGTATTCATTTAAAAAAAAAATCTAGAAAACACATGCTACACAAAACACTGCAAAAACTAATGCATGCACTCATCATCCCCCACATTACTGGTCCTCCCCAAATCACTTTCATCCCTACAATCTGTTTTGAATGCAGTGGTTTCCTTGCAAATTGTTCTTCCTCTGCTGAGCCACCCTGTCAATCCCTACATTGCTTGCCTGGTTTTTTTGCAGAATCCATTATAAAATACTTCTGCTGACCTACAAGGCCATCAACAAAATTTCACCAACATATATCTCCTCTGTTGTCTCAAAATATCTCCCAACTTGAGAACTTCGTTCTGCACAAGACCTGCGTCTCTCATTACATGCTTTCATTCCCATTTACAAGACTTTTTCGAGCTGCACCCTGTGGAATTCCCTCCTTCGCACAATAAAACTTTCCTCTGGCCAACAAACCTTTTAGCGTTCTGGAAACCCACCTTTTCAGGCAAGTCTATAATATATGTGGGGATTGATATACAAAAAAAGAGGGGCGCTCTGGAGTTGGCAATCTAAGTTGAGCTGCTGCCTAGAACCCAAAAAGACAGGGGTTGTCCTCCCTCTTGAAACAAAATATACAAAGAAATAGAATTTTGGCGCTGCTAAGTTTTGGTTTTTTTTAACTTTTTATTTAAAGAGGAGACAACAGGAACAGTACAGACAACATTTTTGACAAGAAAAATCTTAATATTCAAGGTGTATCCTCTGAGTTTTATACTTTTATATCGGTGGGGAGGGTGAGAAGGGAAGGGAGGGAGGGGGGGTAGAAAGGCACAAATATTATCAACAATATTGCTAATAAATAAATAGGCACGCAAACTTGGAACATTGCTAGGAAAGGCTTTGACACACAGTTACAATGACTGCCCGAAAGAGCAGTGGCATACAGACATTACTCACCAGCCGTGCACCATATCCAGCCAGAGGCGGCCCAAAAGCTATGTTCCATCTGCAGGAGGAGGAGCCGTATTGGATAGGCAGCTACGGCTTTCTAGAAAGTACCACGGGGCCCACACCTTATCGAAGTTATATAATTTGTCATGGAGGTAGCACGTTATACTCTCCATGCTTGCGAGAGGTCTTATGTATGACCGTAACTCCTGCATAGAGGGAGCACTAGGGTCTTTCTAGTGCTTTGCTATTAGGGATTTAGCGGCTGCCAGAATGTGGGAGATAAGCTTGTTAGAAGGCGCGCTCTCATCACGTATAGGGCGAGAGAGAAGGAATGACCAGGGAGCCTTACTTATCTGTTGTTCTGATACAGAGTTTATGAGTGTAAGAACCATGTCCTAGAAAGGAACTATGCGAGGGCAGGTCCACCATATATGTAGCATCGTACCTCTCTGGCCACATTCCCGCCAGCAGCTCGGAGTGGCCGTAGGAAACATTCGAGACAACTTATCAGGAGTATAGTACCACCTATAGTACACTTTATAGGCAGTTTCCTTAATTAGTGTGGAGAGCGAGCTCTTGGCAATCCCCTCCCTGACCTCCTCCCAGCATAGGTCGTCTGGGGGAGGACCCAAGTCATTTTCCCATTCCCGCTCATGTCAGGCGCTGCTAAGTTTTAATCCTTTATGTGGTGTTATTTAGTGAAACAGGAGGTTCTACTGTACAAAATGCAATATACGGTGTGTACTGTACTATATTTCTTTGTAAAGTCTATAATATTCCTCAACCACCATTTTAACCTCACTAGGTTACCCTATTACCACCTTTTACACAAGACAACAGCCCTCTGACCCCACTAAACATTGCTGTGTGACTGGATTATATAGCATAGAAATCACTTCTTACCTTTGCACTCTGGTTGGACCGAAATGCAATATGTAGGTTTAACCTCAATTATCCAACTCCCATTGTCCCATAGATTGTAAGCTCTAGAAGTTGCCTCTTTGTCTGTATTACCTAGTATTGTTTTACTACAGTGTCTGTCACCAAATGTAAAGCGCTACAGAATTTGCTGGTGCTATATAAATAAATGATGCTGCTGATATTCATACTTACCAACTTCTGAGGGGAGGTCACGGAGGAAGTGCAGGGAGTGTGGTGTAACACATCCTGTCACTTTGGCCCCATCATCGTGCCACTGGGCCAAAATGACACAAAATGCTGCAAATCACATCATTGAGGCCCCCGTCCCACCCACTTCACTTGGAAGCGGGCAAGATCTGGGAGAAATGTCTGCTTTCCCTGGGATACGTGAGAACTACCCAAAATTTGTAAGTCTCCGAGACATTCAGGGAGAGTAGGCAAGTATGTGCACAGCTATGACAGAGATTAACTCCTCTGTGCTGCTATATGACTGCTGCAAACTTAGATCTACAGTCTCCAGTCACTGAGATACATTCTGATGTGACGTACAGTGTTTGCTATTATTCAAGAAAAACAGATTTGTGAGTGAATGAAAAAAGTTTGGCTTTATATGCATACACCTTTTAATATTGTAGTGGGTGTATTAGCCCCCAACAGGAAAGCTGTCCTATCATTATTCCACCTCTAGCACTCCTGCCTCACAGCACTGGGGTCATGAGTTCGACTCCCGACCATGGCCTTATCTGTGTGGAGTTTGTATGTTCTCCCCGTGTTTGCGTGGGTTTCCTCCGGGTGCTCCGGTTTCCTCCCACACTCCAAAAAACAAACAAACAAACATACTGGTAGGTTAATTGGCTGCTATCAAAATTTACCCTAGTCTCTCCCTCTCTGTCTGTCTGTGTGTGTCTATATTAGGGAATTTAGACTGTAAGCGCCAATGGGGCAGGGACTGATGTGAATGAGTTCTCTGTACAGCGCTGCGGAATTAGTGGCGCTATATAAATAAATGATGATGATCTTACCACCAGATGGACCAAATAGGCTGTAGTTTGTAAGTGTTTATTTTTGACATGCCAGCACCATGCAAATATATTAAACAATTTAACACATGTCTTTTGGGAACACAAATCAGCACTCCCTCCTACCTCACTAAATACTTTTTTCACAAGTATAATACTTAGAAAAGACACCATCATCATCATCTCCGTGCTGAATATCTAAGATAGCTGCTGCCTCTTACTGACACACAGTGCATACTTGCTGACATCTTCACTCTGCTTTCTGAGAGAACCTGGGAACATTTAGAAGTGTAGATTTCTGTTGCCCACATAAAACTACACCAACAATACTTTTCAAAATAGGAACCTGCTAGTGCTTAGTGTGAAGGAGAACTGGGATAAAGCAATGTAGTGTAGGATTCACAGTCAGAACTGGTTACTGTGGGAACATGCCAAAATATTAATATTTAATTTCATACAAATAGAAAATTCAATTATATCTGCATAAAATCGGCTACAAATGCTATCTCAGAAACCATTTAGAACATGTTTTAATGGTAAATTACACCCAGCCAAATGTTGGCAACTATAAGTCAGCAGAACTTAATAAACTTATTGCAAATCATCCTATTTGATATTTGCTTTACACTGGATGGGCATCTACTGAATCAAATCTTATAAGTGTCAAATAAATTGCAAGCCACTGATTTGAGAACTGCAGCTATCTTACAGAATACCAGGAGACAATGGACTGGATTTCTGGAGTCAAAGCTGTTCTATTGCTGAAAATAAAATATGCCAGCGGTTCCCAAAGTGTGCGCCACGGCTCCCTCAGGTGCCATGGGCAGGAAAACAAAAACAAAAAAAATTACCAATTACCAATCCGGCCCAGCATCCTTCTCCCTTCTCACTGAATATCGGGCGTGATGTCATCACGTCCGACATATTCAGTGAGAAGCAGCAGGAGAGAGGATGATGCTGGGTCCTGGGCACCACCGGATTGGTGAGAAGACAGAAGAAATAGAAGAAAGAAGGCCAAGTATGGCAAGTAAAGAAAATGGATGAGAAATTGTGATAGGAAACAGCAATGGAGGGGCAAAAGAATGAAGGAGGGGGCAGAGTGATGATGAATGGGCACAGTGTGATGATTTTTGTACATGTTTTATTTTGTTTGATCTTATTCCTCTTAATATGAGCTGTAAATTATTCTTTGACAGAAATACAATTGAAAAAAATACATAAAAATATTATTTTCCCTTGGATTGGTGTGTATTATTTTTGCAAACAACTTACAAAGCATTTCTGTCCTGATCTAAATACTTATTACGTTATTTTGACCCAAGTACTTATAAAACTGCTCGGTAATTATTTTGGAGGGGTGCCTTGAAAAAATTATGGAGACTCTAAGGGTGCCGCAAACTGAAAAAGTTTGGGAACTACTGCAATATGTGATATCTACCAATTTACAGCATTTATCTTTCTTATACAATGTTATAAAAACAAATATACAAACAAGAAAAATCAACCCACATGAACGTAGTAGAAAAAATATTTTTTATTACAATATTAAATGCACTTTAGCCATCTTTGCTGTAGCACAGAATAATTGGATGGAGGCCACGGAGAGCATCACAAAGGACTGTCAATTCTGTGCAGCTTTCTACATAAAGGGAAGTATGGTATTTTACAGAAGCATTCCGTACACTGCAACCGAATATAAACATATGAAAACATACTGTAAATACAAGATACTTAAATAAGTAAAAGACCTCTCAGATTTCCTCTTTTCCCTGAATGTGTGTCCCTAATGACGTCAAATTTCCCAGGTCTGAAGTAGGTTCATTTGTAAAGTATAAAATGCTGATCGTATTAAACATTACACAAACATCGTTGTAGTATTTTCAAATTAAATATCTTTTTCTTTCTACCCAAATTTAATCCATACATTATTTTAGTTGGCTTTTGTATCCGATAGTCCCTATATGTGCCAAGTCACAGTGTATTTGCATAAGAGATGCAAAACAGAGAACACATCAGACATGAGATTTGTCAAATAATTGAAAAGAGAAAAGCAACATATAAATAACAAGAAATATAGATGTGAATTGCACTTTACTGACTTCTGTCACAGGACTTGTATATATAAACATTATATAAACCAGAGTGACATTTCTTTCCTTGTACTGACTTCTGTCAGCTGCAAGACAGCATAGGATACTCTGTATGTCAGCTCACTTTAACCTCTATGTTGGAGGTTAAAGATTTCTACAATACACTGTTAATCCACAGGTCTATTCATAGGCCCAACATATACCAGTTTGTACATGGCACTGTGATCTCAATGCTGTAGGTGCAAGACAAAGGTAAACCCTACAATAAATATTCTCCTTGATATAGTAAAGCTATTATATTGTATAAAAACGTAACCATCTGTTCAAAATGCTTTTCCAAACACACATGATGAATGTCACCATCATTGCTCATCTGCTCGGTCCTGGAAGAATTCATCAAAGTTCTGGGATATGTCCTCTTCATTTTCCTGTAACATAAAGTATATATTTTTATATGGGTCTATGTTTCTTCAAAATCTGCCATGCCAGTCTATTTGTACTTATGTATATCTAGCTTACTATTGTTTGTTCTATTAATTTGAACTCTAAAATTGTTTGTTCGATTCTTCATTAAGTAATGTTTCAAAGAACAGTGAAGTGTATAACAAAGCGGAATTCAAAAATGTGAACTAACGTGCATAAAATAATGTTATAAGCATGAATTCATGTCTTATAAAAGGCACATCGCCACAACTTTGGTGCTTTTCCGCTGTCTCATACAAAGCATGTGCCACTATAAGTACCTATTTAAAAGTGTGTTTGGGCAGCACTGTGGTATTGGTTAGCATTGCTGCCTCAAGCAGTGGGTCATGGGTTGTTTATGACCAGGGCCCTATCTGTATGGAGTTTGTATGTTCTCCCCATGTTTGCCTAGGTTTCCTCCCACATTGCAAAGACAAACTGGAAGGTTAGTTGGCAAACAAAAAAACTGTTAATAAAATAATGGTCCTATACCCAATGTAAAGAATCACTCAGAGTTTATTAACTGGTGCAAGACAAAAAAAAAAAAAAAAAAAAAAAAAAAAAGTGTGTTACCCATAGCAACAGGTTTCAAACTAATTTTTCGTACTGCAGAAAGCAAGCATCTGATTTCCCTTCTAATTTATCTGTACCCAATTGTGCACTGTGGTCAGAGCAAACAAAGCAGTTTTCAACAAAATGCTTGCTCTGGCTACATGTTCGGAGGAAAATAAAAATAATGTATTAACCCCCAAAAATGTTCTCAGCTCAAGCTCTAAACTGGGATGGCTAATTTACCTTTCAGGTCAACACCTAGTTTTGAAGGGAAGACGGACCGTGGATCAACAGAGTTAGCAGATCAACTGTCACATTTAAGATAAAGGTGAGGCAATACATTTCACCAAATGCTCCCCTTTTAACTGGCTGCTTATAATGGACATACATGTTGCTGTAATGATACAAACTTATTCCATAACCTTTAGATCTTTATTTTTCATAATAGATAAATTTCAGCAGGGATGAGTTATTTTATTTAAACTGTTTGAATAATTTTGTTGTACAAGAATGAACCTTTAGGTCCCAAAAGCTTGCATTATATATGTATTTCTTCAGCAATGAAAAGTATACAATTTGCTTTGTTTTTCTAATGCCAAATCGTCTAGCATCTGTGAGACCATGAAAAGGACAGTAGGAACTAAATGCCAACTAAAGCACTTGTGCTTGCTTCACAGCTGTAGTGGAGAAAGTCATGTCACTATAATACACTACTGGGCTGATGTAGAGTGGGACAGATGTCTCTTTGCATAGTGTAAAATACGCCATACTGCAGTACACATACCCACACAGAGAGCGCAATGCATATGTGACATCTGTGCTTCCTTATGACTGGCAGTGGACGGTCTAATGTAGACCAAGTACTCTACAGGCGTGGTCACACAAATGCGGCTGATGCAGACCAGCACGAGTACACATATACACCTGTTAGAAGCCTATTTATTGCGGGTGCGGGTGCAGTAGCTAGTCATCTCTTATTGAATAAATGCGGATTCATCTCTCCGCCTGTTACCACTTTCTTCACTGCTTTGGTTACATTTCAGGATTTAGTGGGCGTTTGTGTGACTTTTTGCTGTCTGAAGTCAGACCCTATGAGTGCTGTGACATTTAAAATGATGTCTGGCTACAGTAGTATTATGGGTTTCTAAAGACCATGAACTCACCTTTGGTTCTTTGAACTCCAGGTCTTCCCCATACTGGATGGAGAAATCTATGTGTTGCAGTACAATGTTTATACATTCTTCATCCGAGCGGTCAAAAGGCAAGAACCGGACCATACTGTAATCATCAATCTAACATATACAAACAAAACATGAGAATATGAGGAGTCAGTATTCAGAAATAGGGGCTAAATTGCATTGGAAAGTTTTAATATGGGTCACCATGGTTTTTTGGCTCCACAGACGATTGTTAATTGCGGCGTAGTATGACCATAGTGTTTGATTGTGCAATTCTGCACTTAGTCGTGTCTCAATGAAAATCTCTACCTACAGTCAATATAGCATAATGGGGCAGTGGTTAAGCACTGTAGTTAGGGTTTTTCTTGACAGAAAGTCTAAGGAAAAGGGTCACCAATAAAATTGGAGGGAAAAAAAATAAATATAATAAAAATGTATGTAGACTTGTGCTGTGTTTTCTATGCAATTAATCTCCAGTGTTCAGGGCCTAAAGCTGTATATGGCTGTAACACGAACATTACATGTAGGATTTGGGTGCTGGCAAAGTAAATGCCATTTTATTCAGTAACAAGGACATTTTTGGAAGCTGTATGTTGCAAGGTGTTTTCTCACCACAAATATTAAGCTCGGCACTGCTGATAACCAGCCACAAAATCTTTCTTTATCCCCATTAAGACAGGAGGTTTAATTTTACACCTCTGTGACCAGGGCCATTTCCAAGTGTTTGTGTTGCATAGATCACAGAATGGTCAGAAACAGGTTTTATCTTGTTTGGGTTTTTTATAGCAGAAGACACCTTGGGATTTTCTGTAACAATGGATAGCATTCCAGTGCTATTGCAGTGTACAAACAGCGTTCAGTCTTAAATAACAATGGCTGCACCCAACGCCACACTCTGGAGATACTGTTCTAAAAACAGAAACTTCTCATCAAATTTGTTTCCCAGATCTGAGAAGAACGCTTGCATACAAGTGATTATTAGCTAAGTGCCACTTCTAAACTTCTAGCTACACAAGGAATACTTTTAGAAAACACATAACTCCAGTCATCACTTATGTTCTATTGTGCAATATGAATAGTGACTTAAAAGTAAGGTGGAGTTGGTAGGTGGAAATAGGACAACAACCAAAAGTTAAAATACACAATAATATACCAACTATAGTGAGAACATTCATTAAATAGGTACAGGTGCTTTCATCTCTTAAATAAATCTAGGCACATAAATATCATTCCTAGAGCATTAAGTCATTGTTATGTAGCAGCAAAAAAATGTAAAACATGCAATACAGAATGCATGTTGTTCTATTAACACAGTGGGAAAGAATATAAAAAATATATACATATATGTGTTCATAAAATATAATATGTAAACATGCCATATTCCCATTAGTCTAGTAGACAAGAAAATAAAAATATACCACTACCTAACTTACCAAACCACAAATGGCTTTTGTCAACTTCTTGAACTTTTTACTTTGTAGCCTGCTAGATGAATCCTCAATCATGGAATACATATCTGGGTCTAAAAATCTGTAAATGAACAAAGCAGAATGGTTAGAGAAGAAAAATAAGTCCTCAAACTGTTATTATGTGCACAGGTTAGAACACGTGATACAGTTTTACAGCTAACCTTTCAATTTCTTTTTTAGCTTTCTTGCTCAATAAATCCATCTTGGTCATGATGTTGCACTGTGGAATCTCCAAAGAAATCATAGCACTCAGGGCAGCCATGACACCAGAAATAAACTGAAGAAGAAATGGACACCTATTAACAGTCACCAAAGAGTAGACAGCAGTGTTCTCCCTTTTTCTATTATAATAGAATAAACCATTGTTTCTCCTAGTACAACAGGCAGCATGTGAGCACTACAGCCAGCAGTGTGTGTTACGCCATCGTCTACCAGATTGACCAGTCCTGGCGGGTGTGGACAATAACCTCCATAATTTTTCAATATTATCTTTGCAAAGTGTTACACTGCCCCCACCAGGCTACTTCTTAACGCCACCCGGTTGGCTTAAAATAGTATTTCATTTTAAGGTTATACAATATTGTACTTTTTTTTTTTCTTAAGATTAATAAGAAAAAAAAAAAAAAAAAAAAAAAAAAAAGGGAAGAGGACTTCCTGTCCGGACACTAGGAACCCAAACGGATCCCAAAATCTATATTGCAGTTGTGTCTGAGACTGTTAGTGCACTCATCAGAGGGAAGAACATGTGTCCCCATAAACTCCAATGTTGATTTTACCACTTGGGTTATAAAGGTCAAAGCACATAATTTTGCAGAGGATATGACCAGCAGCATTGGAGTATAACCAGTGCCAGAACCACAGCCCCAGTAACATTCATATGTATTTGGCAGTGCCAAACTATGCAATTTAAGAGGAAATAAAACATTCCCAGACACTCAGATTTCCCTTACTGGATCCCCGGAAATTACATGCTGGAACAGTTTCTCCCAGGACTCCTCTATTTCTATAGTGCAGGACTTTACAAATCTCATCGTCTCACCATTTAAAAAGGTCTACAGAGGGATGTGTAAGCAGGAATATCAATAAGCAGCTGCCATCTCCAATTGCTTATTATTAGTCTGCATTGTTTTTCGGAGCCTCTGGGAAAAAGGCTGCATGGAGCAGTCCCCAGGGCTCAGATAAGGCCATTGGTGTAATTTCACCCTACCTCATACTTGCCTACTCTCATGGAGTTTCCAGGAGGAGTAGGCATCCTCCTCGGTCTTGGTGGAGGCGGGGCTTAATGTAGCCGTTGCAGTATAAAGCCCTGCCCCCGCTATGCAATGCCGTGAGTTTCGCCACTTCATAAGGGACGTGCTCCCTCCTGCACTTGTCACATGACCTCCCCCCTCCGGGATCTACCAGAGAGGAGGTTTTAAAAAGGTACCATGTACTGCAGCTTTAAAACATTTTTTATGGCTTTCCCTTTACTACCATTTTACCAATGTTTTCATCAAACAAAATGCACCCATTGCACATTTCTTAAAAATAATTTATCCTGCAATTTTGACACAGTAACAAAATGACTTTATAGAAACAGTCAAGCTACCACAAGTAACACACAGTCTGAACTGAATAAAGCAGATTGAGACAAAGTCACAAACACAATAGCTTTTCTGAACAGAAATAAGACACTTTGCCCTGTATTCTCTGATTAAAGAATTATGCATTGTACAACATGTCTGGCTTCAAAACCTACCTTGAAAGATTCCACCATAAACTGAGAATCAACCAGGAAGACCCCACAGACTCTGAACTCCCACTGCTGAAGCTGCTCCACCAAGTACTTCATAACTGGCAAGTGAGTGTATAGTTCAATTTGACCTAGGTACATTGAAACAATTTGTTCAGCAAAATTGGACTAGTATTTGTATATTGTAAAGTTGAACTATATTTTCTAATTAGTATGTGACTTTCATTTGTGTCCAGAATTGTAGGAAACTACTAACAGGTAGGTCCACTTTTTGACATAGTAGATTATAAGAATCAATTCTGCAACAGCCAAACAGGGTGTCTAGGGTGCTCCCGAAACAAGAAGTGTCACTAAACAGAAAATAGTCACCCATAGGACTAAAGAATCCGCACATATAGGCCACACCACTTGACCAAGAGTGTACTGGAAGTCTGGATAATATTAACAAATGTAATCAGCGACACTAACAGTGTACATAAGGGGTTAAAATACATTTTAATGAATCATTTAAAAAAAAAATAATTTACACCAACGGTCCATGTAGCACAGTAAACAGACTAATCTAAATGGTCATTGAAAGTAGAAATATTCAGACACTGTGGTGGGTGCTTAATAACTGTGTGTCCACCTTATGGCCAAGCATCTACCGGACACACTTCAAGGCCCACATCTACAGCCATATAAGACTTCCTCACATGCCACTTGGAACCCCCCCACCAAGCCCTCACTGGGAGTACCAGTTGTCACCCAAGGGCCGCTAATTAATACCACCCCACCAAAAAAAGCTAGTTTACCTGCTCAGTCAGGAATCAAAATCTTTCCCAGGAAAGAAGATCACGTGCTGCTGACTGCACTACCTCCTCCGGTATCACTTATATGTCCTGTCACATGATGCGGAAATGGTTTTTCCGATCATGCTGTGTATGAGATGCTCAGCTTCACCGCAACTCAGACAATGGCAGTCAGAGCAGGGAGCATAAAGCTGAAAAGAGCAGAGAGCCGCAGTCGGAGGCTCGACCAGTCGACTGGTGGTGCACCTGTTGCAAATCAATCATCTACATTGTAATAGGTAATAGACTTGATAAATATGTGTTATACCCCGAGACACCGCAGTGGGAAAGATTATAGTCCATATTCTATTGGAGTGTCCCTCAGCCCAGGCAGGCTTTATTTGGAAGGCTTTAAAAATATAATTAAAGTGTAATTATAAAGCAGACACTTATTCTTCTGCCTCCTCCACCTTGAATGAGGTAGACACCAGTCACCTTTGCTCTCCTCCTTAGGATGCACTCAGTCACGACACCTAATGTGACATCAACACCTGACGGACCTAAGTAAAGACTCCTTCATGGGCCTTAGAATTACAATCTCAACAGGTAAATGTTACACTAGATATTACAAAGAGAGAAAGCAGTATTTTTTAATGCATTTTTCCTACTAATGTCATATTGTTAATTTTTACTTTTAAAATATGTATCAGAGCGTAACGTACTTGGAGGAAATGCTTTTCACTGTGCAATCCGAGCAGTACTGGTATAGTTTACAATTTGCTTCTATGCTGGTGTAATTAAGTTAACATTAGCAGTAGAGAACTATCAAAATCTGCCTACTCACCAGGACAGTCAAACAGTATGTAATCATCCTCTGTGTGCCCCAGGCAGCTCTCCAGCCAATCAAAGTTATTGGCAAAATATTCCATACAATACACAAGGCCTCCATTAGGTCCAAATCGTAGGGAACTGTCTTCCATCACATCATTTACTTCAATCAGCTCCCGGATATCTGAAACAGTATAAGGGTGGACAAGTGCCTGGACTGTAAAAAAAACTGGTTTCCTAAAATAAGTTTATTACAGATTGCTTGCTGCATCATAGGGTAAAGACACCTTTAGAAATTACACTGTCCCTATAGAATTACACTATTAGATAATATGGGAAATCACTTATTTGGGCCAAATGATGCATCACTTATTTGGAAGGTCGATTACCCAAAAATGTATTTTAACATGATTCATTACCAAAGATAAAACAAAGGTAAAGTATGTGCATTTAAAAAAACAAAACAAAACAAAACCACACATACATCTGGTATAGGCACATCCGTACTGAACAAGGAGTTGATATGAAGATATGATGAAAATGGGTATACATCTGCTCTACTCTAACAGACAAGACACTGCAGGATATGTTCAATACATATGTGGAATATCAAGTTGTTACCTGTTAATAGTCATTAATCACAGAACATTAAAATATATAAAGTCCCCCCTATAAAATACATAGGATGTTTTAATGTCTACGGTGTATTTTTACAGTTGCTCCTGACTGCAAACACATGTAATAACATGCATACAGCCATCATCACTAGTAATCGGCACTTTCATCTGACTTTGGCTGGTGCAAGTGTTACAACTGAAAATCATGTACCTTTGTACTGTATTCTGTAGATATGGCAGTGCAAAAACCAAACTCAAAGTTTGTATCATTGGAACTTATCACCTTTGTGACACTGTCCTTCCTGCTGCAACTTCAGTGTTCAAGAACTGCTTCTAATCTTCCATTTCAAAGCATCCAAAGCAGTTTTCAATCACTTTAACAACATTTTTGGAAACAAGCTTGCAACTCATACTCCAGTCAGTGGGCCATTGTGAAAAAGAAAAAAAGTGTAGCACCTCTTTACACTCATAAGCTGTGCTTACTTCAAAGCAGCTTTTTAATATACATTTTGGTACAAAAAAAACACAACAAAAAACCCAAACACAAAACTTTACAATGTAAGAATGCCTTTGTTGCCCCCAAATAAATAGAATATCAATTTACCGGCCATGACTGGATAATCAAAATATTCTGCTGCTGGGTCCAGATTTACTACTTGCACTGACCTATTCAGGGCCGCACAGTGCTGAACCATTGTAGAACAGTACGTGCTCTGGAACAAAACAAAACACCTATCAGAGGGTAAGTAAGACACAGTAACAAAGCAGGAAGGTTTTATACAACCAACACAAATATATAGGTTAGTAATCGTGTAGTTTAGAGTCAGATTATTCCAGTTTCAAATCTAACATATAAAAGGCATCACAAAATGTGACTGACATATAAAATGACACTCATATGTTTGTTTTACAAATAAGATCCTAGCTTTTCGATAATGAACCTTACATAAATTGTTCAGTCTAAAACTACATTTTCCTGCAGGACAGTCATGCTGTGACTTATAGTTCCACACCAGGTGGCACTATTAGAATCCACAGCCAGAACACTCAGCAACGTGCGGCCTCTCTGATCGCTACGTGACAGGCTCCGTGGCGGCTCACCTTCCCACTGCCCGCCGGCCCCATGACCAGCTGCGCATAGCGAGGCATTCTCCCCGCACAGTCCACCTCCCGGTATGGTAGCGGCTAAATCCCCTTCGGTCTAGGTACCCTGGCACGTCAATATGACGTCGCAGGGTCATGTGATCGCAGCGGTCACATGGTGCAAAGTGTTAGGCGGGCTGCTGAAAGTGAATGGTAGTCGGTGCAGGAGCGCCATCATTTCTTTCCGATCTTGGCTGCATTCCTGTAAAAAAAGGTAAGTAGAAGGGGTGCTAGTGTGTGAGGGGCATGTGTGGTGGATGCAGGACTGGCACAGGGGGCATGTGAGGTAGACGCAGGACTGGCACAGGGGGCATGTGTGGTGGGTGCAGGGCTGGCACAGGGGGCATGTGAGGCATACTTGCCAACTCTCCCGGAATGTCCGGGAGACTCCCGCATTTTGTGAGAGTCTCCCGGACTCCCGGGCGAGTGTGGCAATCTCCCGAATTCTGCCCACTTCACTAGGAAGTGCCCCACTTCCTAGTGAAGTGGGCAGAATTAGATCCCAAACGCCGCGATTCCCGGTGAATCGCGGCGTTTGGCCCCGCCCCCGCTGTCAAATGACGCAATTTGCGTCATGACGTCACAGGGGGCGGGGCCGAAATGACGCGATTTCGGCCACCCCGCCCCTTCACGCCCCCCTCCACTGGCTGGCTCCCGGAAGGGAGCTGAAGAAAGTAGGTAAGTATGATGTGAGGTGGATGCAGGGCTGGCACAGGGGGCATGTGAGGTGGATGCAGGGCTGGCACAGGGGGCATGTGAGGTGGATGCAGGACTGGCACACGGGGCATGTGAGGTGGACGCAGGACTGGCACAGGGGGCATGTGTGGTGGGTGCAGGGCTGGCACAGGGGGCATGTGAGGTGGATGCAGGGCTGGCACAGGGGGCATGTGAGGTGGATGCAGGGCTGGCACAGGGGGCATGTGAGGTGGATGCAGGACTGGCACACGGGGCATGTGAGGTGGATGCAGGACTGGCACATGGGGCATGTGAGGTGGACGCAGGGCTGGCACAGGGGGCATGTGAGGTGGACGCAGGACTGGCACAGGGGGCATGTGCGGTGGATGCAGGACTGGCACAGGGGGCATGTGTGGTGGATGCAGGACTGGCACAGGGGGCATGTGTAGTGGATGCAGGACTGGCACACGGGGCATGTGTGGTGGATGCAGGGCTGGCACACGGGGCATGTGTGGTGGATGCAGGACTGGCACACGGCATGTGAGGTGGCTGCAGGACTGGCACAGGGGACATGTGTGGTGGATGCAGGACTGGCACACGGGGCATGTGTAGTGGATGCAGGACTGGCACACGGGGCATGTGTAGTGGATGCAGGACTGGCACACGGGGCATGTGTAGTGGATGCAGGACTGGCACACAGGGCATGTGAGGTGGATGCAGGACTGGCACACGGGGCATGTGTGGTGGATGCAGGACTGGCACAGGGGGCATGTGTGGTGGATGCAGGACTGGCACAGGGGGCATGTGTAGTGGATGCAGGACTGGCACACGGGGCATGTGTGGTGGATGCAGGGCTGGCACACGGGGCATGTGTGGTGGATGCAGGACTGGCACACGGCATGTGAGGTGGCTGCAGGACTGGCACAGGGGACATGTGTGGTGGATGCAGGACTGGCACACGGGGCATGTGTAGTGGATGCAGGACTGGCACACGGGGCATGTGTAGTGGATGCAGGACTGGCACACGGGGCATGTGTAGTGGATGCAGGACTGGCACACAGGGCATGTGAGGTGGATGCAGGACTGGCACACGGGGCATGTGTGGTGGATGCAGGACTGGCACACGGGGCATGTGTAGTGGATGCAGGACTGGCACACAGGGCATGTGAGGTGGATGCAGGACTGGCACACGGCATGTGTAGTGGATGCAGGACTGGCACACAGGGCATGTGAGGTGGATGCAGGGCTGGCACAGGGGGCATGTGAGGTGGATGCAGGACTGGCACAGGGGGCATGTGCGGTGGATGCAGGACTGGCACACAGGGCATGTGTGGTGGATGCAGGACTGGCACACGGGGCATGTGTAGTGGATGCAGGACTGGCACACAGGGCATGTGAGGTGGATGCAGGACTGGCACACGGGGCATGTGTGGTGGAAGCAGGGCTGGCACAGGGGGCATGTGTGGTGGAAGCAGGGCTGGCACAGGGGGCATGTGTGGTGGATGCAGGGCTGGCACAGGGGGTATGTGTGGTGGAAGCTGTTTGACATAGGGGTCACATGGTAGTGTGTGTGTGTCTTTCTCTCTTGGCATAGCGGGGCATGTGTGATGGAAGCTGCAGGGCACAGAGGGGGGGGGGCATGTGGGCAGAAGGGGCATGTGAGGGAGAAGCCTCTTCCCCACACAGCCCCTCCTCAACCAACAATACCCTGACAACACTCACCATCTTTTATCTGCTATTCCCCATGACATGTGCTCATTCTCTTTTCCCTCACAGGCCTGCTGCCCACAATCGTGTCTCACTGCCGCCCACCAGCTTTTCCCTCGCATGCCCCGCTGCCTCAAACCTGACACCTCTTACTTCAGAATGAAACAAGGTACTTTTTATTTGAAAGAGGAGTAGAGCCTTACCGGCAAGTGAGATAATAATACAGAGACCGTTCTTGCCATAGATGTTGTGACTAGATGCAGTAATCTTTAATAAACAAAACCACATTTTACTCAGATGATATTTTCATTACAGGCCATGAGTATAATTGCTTTTGTCACAACACTGTACATAAGACTTTTCTCAATTCTCTCACAAAAATAACAATACATCCAGTTTTCTACACACTTTTTTGGGTGGCATACTAAAGCTTTCTCACTTATCCATAACTTTTAAATTTGGCTATTTTTCAGGCATTCATTGCGGGACACCAGGAACCATTGGAGGATACGGTAGGGACCAGGCGAAAGGGCAATATAAAACATTCTGGAAGTTCACTGACACTACTCCTGCTGTATACCACTCTTCTGTTAGGCCTTTAGTTTAGAATTTTATTACTGGGGTGGTCTCCAAAGTCTACGACTTTAATGTCACAGCTTGGATGATTGTCTAACGCTCTGAGCGTAAGAATGGAGGTAACGAGGTGGTGTTTACTCTAATGCCCCCACTCACAATGCTGGATTCCTCCACAGGACCCGGCCAAAGTCAGTACTGGGGTTCACAGGCAGTCTAAGAAGACTCTTGAGTCACTTGCGTTTTCTGTGGGTGTCCTGTTTGGGCCGTAGCTCGACAATATTATTAGTTGGGTGACAGGAGGAAAAAGTGCTTTTCTTCCTGTTAATGTACCAAAAGCTAAGGTGCCCAGGTTTCTCTCCTGTTTTTTCCTCTTGTCTGCTAGGTGCCCAGTCGCCAAGTCTGCTAATAAGAAATTGGCATGATGGTGTTCTGCCCACCCATGATCGCTAATGTTTGAGCCTGTCTACTCCTCTTCAGGGTTAAACATAAATTGAAGGCCTATAGCAGTGGTTCCCAAACTTTTGCAGTTCGCGGCACCCTTAGAGTCTCCAAATTTTTTCAAGGGACCCCTCCAAAATAATTATTGAGCAGTCCTGTTTTAGAAGTAGTTGGGTCAAAAAATTGTAATAAGTATTTAGGTCAGGACAGAAATACTTATTTAGTTGTATGCAAAAATGCCCCCTCTGCATCCAGACACTCTGCCCTCAGGCACTCTGCCCCCTCTGCATCCAGACACACTGCCCCCTCTGCATCAAGACACACTGCCCTCTCTCACACTGACCCCTCTGCCCTCTGTCACGCTGTCCCCCCTCCTCTGCTCTGTCACCCCTCCTCTGCCCTCTCTCACAATGTCCCCCTCCTCTGCCCTCTGTCACACTGTGTCGCACTCCTCTGTCCGCTGTTACCCTCCTCTGCCCTGTTGTGCCCCTCTGTCACCCTCCTCTGCCCTGTTGTGCCCCGCTGTCTGTCCTGCTGTGCCCCGGTGTCACGCTCCCTCTCACTCCTCTGCCGCGCGCCAGCCATAGAATAAAAAGAAAGAACACAGAAAGTTACCAATCTGTCGGGCGCCGGGACCCAGCAGACTCCTCTCTCCCGCAGCAGCTTGTTACTGACGTCGATATTCAGTGACAGCTGCGGGAGAGATGAGTCTGCTGGGTCCCGGCGCCCGACAGATTGGTAAGTTTCTGTGTTCTTTCTTTTTTTCAATGCTTGGCCCGCGGCACCCCAGTGACAGCACCACGGCGCACAGTTTGGGAACCGCCGGCTTATGGGGAGAGTAGTATAGAGGGGGTAGAGCTACGGTGAACTTCTAGGATGTCTTAAAGTGTCTGGGAAACATTGGGGTATAGTGTAAGGACCAGTCATGCAGTGTCTCCCAGGGGACTATATATAAAAATCCTATTATTTATTCTGTGTTTTATTTCCCTGATTACTCTTTCAGAAATAAAACATTTTTTCTTATACTACAAAGCAATTTTTGTTACATACTGTCCAGACTACTGTAATGATATCTTTGTCTCCTACAATCCATTCAAATAGTCGCTGCAGAAATAACCTCTATACTCTCCGTCATTAATTACTGTTGTCTTACTGAAATCATCTTGTCACTACAAAAGTATTTAGTGCTGTCCTATCCATTTCCACTTATATCTATTATCACAATCTCTGTACATACCAACCCTCTGCTTACGCTGACGCTTTTTTTATTTGCTTCTCCCAGGTTACCTCCGCTCTCAGGACTATGACCCTTCTTGAATGCTGCCCGTGGAAATGTTCAACAGAATATCTCTGTCAAGTATCGTCTCTAACTGCAGGATCCTGCTGAAAACTCATCTGTTTAAGGAAGAGTTCAAATAGTGCTTGTGACTCCCAGAGGGTAAAAGGACACGTTCTGGAGCGGACTGTTATGGGATTCCCATTTTAAAGTGTCCGTCCATCAAGCGATATTAACGAAGGAGAAAGCAAGAAACCTAATAGAGACAGTTTATTATTTTATTTCTACTCTCGAACTTCATGTTATTATCCACCTGATAATGCCTGATGAAATTACCGCGAAGAGTGATAGTTATGTTGTAGCTTGTTACGATGAGGGCCAGCAAGTGGGATATATTACCTGATATTGTAAATGGACGTTATCAGACATTTGTGTGTGCTGTTACATATTACAGACAGCTGAACGTTGTAATATACTGTATATTTGAATACTTAGTAAGAAGTACATAATGTGATGTAAACAAAACATACTGAAAGCAGCTTTTTTTGTATATTTCAGAGGTAAGGTTGTAATAAACTAGTTATTTATTTCACCATTAAAATTACTACATCTTTATTGTTGCTTTGGTTGCTTAACTTTCTCAAAAACATCTCAATGTTTAGTATATCAAGTCTGTACTTTACCTGTAATTGCTATGCCGACCAAGGTTCTCCCCCAGCAATGGAGGACCCAGGAGGGGGTGACTGATCCAGGCAGCCGGCCGGACCAGCACACTCATGGGGGTATATTTATTAAACTGCGGCTTTGTAAGAGTGGAGATGTTGTCTATAGCAACCAATCATTTTCTAGCTGTCATTATGTAGAATGCACCAAAAAAATGATAACTAGAATCTAATTGGTTGCTATAGACATCATTTATTTAGTGCATTCTACAAAATAACAGCTAGAAAATGATTGGTTGCTATAGGCAACATCTCCACTTTATCAAACCTGCAGTTTAGTAAATATACCCCATTGTCTTGCACTGTTTGTGATCTAATTTTTATAATAACCTATTTAGTGCTGATACCATGCGCCTCTCTGTGAAAATGGTGCACAATAATTCATAATGTCCAGTAACTTACACACGTAGGAACACTGGCCACAACTTGGACATACACACTGCTGTATATGTAGCACATTTTCTTTTGTTTACAAGCCACCAGACCTGGAAGATAAGTTTTGACCCAAACCCCTCTACCATTTTATGTTAGATATTTTTTACATGTCTATATGTGACCCGTGTGGAAGAGACCTTCACGCTTTCCTCGTGTGTCCTACAAGCATGTCAAAATATTAGATAAATGCATAAAGTATACCTGCTGAACCAAGGATTGTAAAACAAATAATATACTATCTATTCTCTTAATTATCTTTTTGAAAAAAAGTAATGACATAATTTACCAATATATTATGAGAACCATCTTCCACATATTAGGATTTTTTTATTGAATGCCGACATTACTTTTAGCCTGACAATTATTACATTATTATTGTTATATTCAAATATGTCCAAATTTTTTTAAAAAGATGCATCTAGCACGAAGTCTATTACACCACATCTGATTATAAGAAGGGTCCCCGCATAATAAACTTAATTTTCCACCTACAGCAGCAAGAAGTAACTTGTAATGCAATTTGCAACTGATCCATCGTAATCACACAGGTGTTTAATTGTATAGTGTGCCTACATCTTTATTCAGTCCAGGTAATTTTAAGTTAGGTTTGTGTCTGAATCTAAATTTGAGGTGCACAAATGTAGTGCACTCTAATTTTCAGTGCACGCTGTACCCACCACAATAAGTGCTGAGAGACAAAAGCTGTGGCATTGAAAGAAAGGCAATTATGCAAATAATCTTAAGAATAAAGATCCTTTTTTATTAATTACTAGCTGAAGTACCTGCCGTTGCCTGGGTTTAAATCTTCAAGCTATTAAGTTATCAATGAGTTGGATGTAACTGTCAACCTTTTCAAAATAATTAGAAGCTTAGCAGGTCTTCCAACACACCCATTAGGTGGCTGCCCAGTGTGATTTTTGTTTTTAGATTAAATGTCATTGAAATCCATCTAGTGGAAGGACCAGGACAGGCTCGCCAGGTCAAAGTTCTGCCTAGCGTACACCAACGGGAGGTTCTACTGGGACCCTAATCTCACTAACACCTGGACAGGATTCAACTGGACCATCTCGTGTTGGTTTCATCCCAATCGGTGCAGGGGTGTCTGAATGCATAACTGGACAGACAAGCAGACCAATGATTTATATATATATATATATATATATATATATATATATATATAACATTTTACTGTGATAGGGCATCCTCAGAATGATTCCTCCTCTTGTCTGCCTTACTTGCATTGATCAACATTCTGCGCTCTTGTTATAATTGCCATACCTACTCCCAGTGCCCTTCTTGAGTATGGTTCCAGTAGGATTAGGATAGGGAAGAGATATCCTAGTACATGGACTGGAGCCAATGACTGGGGAGTCACCAGACCCATTGTGCTAAATAATGCCACATAAGTACCCCTTGAGTAAAATATACACCATGGGTATATCCAAGTACTTATTTAACTAAAAATGTTAACACTAAAATCTGAACATTTCTTGGAGGGGAGGGGATCGTGTAATGTAAGTACCGCTCTTAACTATACATTTATGCATCCGTGTTAATATGACCCAGGTGGCAAAGCCTACATTACGCAGCTTGCTGTGACTCACGTCATGGAGGACCCCATCCTGACCACTTAACTGGGAAGTGGCAGGATGCGGGAAAACCAACCAGGTACTGCAGGAGATCTATGCAGAATTAGGGAGTCTCCCGGACAATACGGGAGAGTGGGCAAGTATGATTAAAACAACCTAAATTATCCACTACAAAGCATACAAGTATAATAGTCAATTTCTGAAAGCAAATCTACATGCTCCAGACTGAATTGAATATTCCCCAGAGCAGGGCCATCTTAACAACATTACGGGCCCCCGGGAAAAGCAGTGCATCGGGGGCCCTATATATATATATATATATATATATATATATATATATATATATATATATATATATATATATGGGCCTCGATGCACTGCTTTTTTTAAATGTACTCGCTCAGTGACCCTTGAAGTTTTTCTTTTGCAGGATTATTTATTTTATTAAGAGACTTGCCTATGGGGCCCCCGGGCACCTGCCCATGGTGCCCAATGGAAAAGATGGCCCTGCCCCAGAGAATACTAAGTAACACCATAGAAATGAACTGACAACTATAATTTTCTGCTGATGAAAACAAGTTCTGTGAATAGAGAGGGAGAGGGGGCTCTTCATATATATCTAATGCATGCTACTGTGCATTAAGGTTCTAGCATAAAATAATAATTGCAAATAACTTTTCTCATGGGCTAATATCTACACATTATCCTTTACTTTGAGTTGACCTTTCAGTTTGCATTTCTTGCTGTTGCTTCCAATTTATGACCCTGTATCTTCAGTTTCTCTATTTCTCACTCTAAAATGATCTTTTTTTTAGATATCTACAGATCAATATGGATCATTTATGAGTAACCACAAGAGAAATTAACTCTTAAAAGGTTGGCCCAATAAGTACATTTTATCTTTAAAAAATAAATGGCTAAATAAATATTATTATTTTTTTAGGTGACCTGGAAACAAATTCAAGACAAAATGCACATATTATACTATCCATTTTCTTGTTATTTAGTACTGATACTACCATCACCAAAAACAACCTCAGTAATATAAGACAGTATAAGTGTGGCTAAGAGCTGGCTAAATCCTATTTCCCATACAGTCATTGTACCAGGTACCTACACTGAAGGGGATTTAGACACTTCACTGTGAGCTGGCTAAATCCCCTTCCAATTCATGACCCGGCCAGCAGGGGGCCAAAAGGTACCTTCAGTGAAGGGGATTTAGCTGGCTCACACTGAGTGTGCTATTTCCCATGCAGTGTATGTACCAGGTACCTTCGGTGAAGGGGATTTAGCTGGCTCACACTGAGCTGGCTAAATCCCCTTCGAGTTCATGACCCGGCCAGCAGGGGGCCAAAAGGTACCTTCGGTGAAGGGGATTTAGCTGGCTCACACTGAGTGTGCTATTTCCCATGCAGTGTAGGTACCGGGTACCTACGCTGAAGGGGATTTAGTCGCAACCCTCCCGGTATTACTCGGCAATGGCTAGATCCCCTTCATGGAGAGGACCCTCTGACATCACCAGGTCATGTGACTGCTGTAGTCACGTGGTCACAGTCCACCTCCCGGTATCACTCGGCAATCGCTAGATCCCCTTCATGGAGAAGACCCTCTGACATCACCAGGTCATGTGACTGCTGTAGTCACGTGGTCACAGTCCACATCCCGGTATCACTGGCAATCGCTAGATCCCCTTCATGGAGAGGACCCTCTGACATCACCAGGTCATGTGACTGCTGTAGTCACGTGGTACAATGGGGAGGCGGGGCTGCTGCAAATGTCCTTGTGTAGCTACTGAAAGTGATGGAGAGTCAGGTAGAGCAATCTGCTAGCAACAAACATTGCAATATTTCTACTGACTTCGCATGGAAAAATTGTTTTCCCTGTCAGGCCTATTGACGTGTAAAAGGCTTTTCAGGCATTAATCCCAGAGAAGAGTCTTAAAAAACAGGACACTTTGAAGTACATTAACTAGTTTACATGTCATTTGAACATTCAAACTTTGTGAATGAGTATTCCCGAAGTTCCATTGCATATCCTATGTTTTTTAATGCTAACACTTAATTAAATATACTTAATAATGGACAGTGATCAATGTAATTGTGCTTTGGCTTTGTTGTAGTCCTCATGTGACTCCCATAATGAATTGCACAGTGGGTCCTGTCCGAACAATGGAGGGAGGCGAATTTGCTTAAGGCTTTCAGATTGCAGTACTGTAAATGTAATACAATAAAGGTTAAGCTGGGTACACACTACAGAATTTCCCACCAACTTTTTATGCCGATCGACTTTACATGCGATTGATGGTCGATCACTCAGTCCATGGACTGCATACACACTAGCCTTGTTTTAGAAGATAAAGGGAAGAGCGGACTTCCCTTTAGCAACTTTTTACAGCCATGTTGTCGTGAGCAATGACTGTCATTTCGTACTCACTGTTGTGGATCGGTCGGAAGTTTATACACACTACACAGCGGAAACGAGATTGGAACGAAAATATTAAACGGTACGACCATCCATTTGGGCAGACTTTCGACCATCGTGTCACTACACACACTGATCCGACTTTTGAACGAGCAGTCGTATGTCGGCTGATTGAGCCGATTATTGGACAAAAACCGTGTAGTGTGTACCTAGCTTTAGGAAGTGTTTCTGTGTGATTGGACCAACATTCTCCAAAATAATGTGCACCCGTCTCGCTACTTAGGAAGACTAATCTTCCTCTCTTGCCATGCTACATCTGCCTCCCTTCTCTGTCAAGTACTGCACTGGTTCCCCCTCTGTTACAGAATACAGTTCAAACCCCTCACCCTCACCTATAAAGCCCTCTCCAACTCCACTGCTCCATACGTCTCCAACCTCATCTCCAGTCGTACTCCCTCTCACCTTCTACAGTCATCTGTTTTCTCCTGCGCTGCCCCCCTTGTCTGGAACGATCTCCTTCGTTCTATTAGGCGTTTTCCTAGCCTGCAAAACTTCAAATGTTCCCTTAAAATCCACCTGTTCAGGAAAGTCTCCCTTTCTTCTGTCTAACCTATCCCCTGTCCTCCACAACTCACCTCTTCATGATCCTTCTTCACTAATCATAGTACACCTCCCCCTCATTCTTCCTCCGCTCCTCATGCTACCTGCTTTTTTCAATCTCTCACCTTCAAATTTCTAGTCCGTTTACCTGGACTCCCCACTTTATGTTTCTTGTTAGTCTGCTCCTTTCCTCTAGATTGTAAGCTCCTGCGAGCAGAGCCCTCTTATCCTTGTGTCATTCTCCTGCTATCTTTGATACCCCAACTTCATTTCTATACCTCAACACTAGGCCCCTGCCCTTGGTCTCAGCTTCTTCAGCTTTCCTTTGTATCTCACGGGCTCTGATCCTGTTAGTTACACCCACACTCCTGTCCACAGATTTGGCTTGCTTTACTTCACTTACCAGCTCTTCTCCTTCCCTTTTCTAGTTTCTAAGTGTTCTGGACTTCACTTAAACCTCTCTGACTGGTGTACCTGCTCTCAGTTGGGTTGATAATTCAACCACACTTTGTTTTTGTATTGTCCTGTATGCTGTGTTCTGTTTCAACCTTTGCTCTCTGTACATATATATGTATATATACATATGTATATATCATCATCATCATCAACATTTATTTATATAGCGCCAGCAAATTCCGTAGCGCTTTATAATTGGGCATATATATTGTCAGGCGCCATCCCTGCTGTTCCTCTGCTATGTGGGGACGGACGCCTGGTGATTCCCGGCCGGGGTGCCCTGTTGCCTAGCAACAGGCGTGCCGCGGCTTCCGCCAGACCCCGCTGTCGGGCACGCGTGCCCTGGTCTGTCCCATTGCCTAGCAACGGGACGCCTCTTCAGCTCGCAGCGTGGCTTTTCCCAGCCTCCTCCAATCCCTGGCCCCCTTCCTCTATTTAAACCTGGCTCTGGCGCCATTAGGGTGCCAGAGTAACAGGTTCCTGACTCCAGCATTATTTCCTGGGATATCTTGGATTTTGACCCTGCTCTCCTGACCATTCTCTCGTTTTCGTGCTCTCCAGTTGTGACCCGGCTTGTCAACCATTCTCCTTCTGCTTGTCCCATATTGTTCTGTGACCTTGGCCTGTTTGTCTACCCGCTCGGATCTTCCTATTGTACCTCGCTTCCCGATTGGCTTCTGACCCGGATCATCTGACTCTCCTTACAGCTACACCGGAAACTGGCTAGTAGAACCGCGACCTGCGTGCCTCGAGCAGCGAAGTCCAAACCTCCTTGCGGGGGTCCCTGGCGAATACCAGGGGCACATTAGACTCTGCACCTGCTAGTTCAGTAGTGCTAATGCCGGTTAGTGGCCTCTGTCCTCTAGTTCACGGCTAAAGCCTGACATATATATGCATATGTATATATACACACATACATACATACATATATATATATATATATATATATATATATATATACACACACCCTGTCTGTTTGCTGTGAGGCAGGACATTTCAAATCATTTTAGAGGGACCTTGATGAAGAGTAACAACAAGTGATACAGATAAGCCTGCTTTTATTTTATTTTTGGTACGCATATTCACATGCGGAGTGTGCAGTACGGTGGAGGGACCCACAATTATAATGTTATTACACTATATTTGTTTCTTTTTCTTTTTCCCTATACCATGAGAGGATCTGCACATCTAAGAAGTTGATCTGACTGGTCCTTCACTACAATTTGTTGATGTGCGCATGTTCTTCATTCCTCTGGTACGCATATAGGAGTGATTTTCCAGGATGCTATATAACATGAGGCGTCTATCACTTTGTTTTTAACATTATATATATATATATATATATATATATATATATATATATATATATATATATATATCCCCACTTGGATTGCTACCTCAAGCGAAACATATCCAAAATTAAGCTTATTGTCTTTCTACTGCCTGGTGTCACGTCCCTTCCTCCCGGCTCCCCTGTACGCATGCACGCTAACTGGGAGGGTCATCATGGACTCTGCCCTCAAGTTCAGTCCCTCGCTCAATACTGACACCTCTATCTTTGTAACTTTGTCAAGATTCGCACTTTCCTCATCCTGGATGTCACCAAGATCATCATTGCATTTCATATGCAGGACCTGGGGGTAAATGTATGAATATCCGGATTCTTCATCTCTGGCGTGTTCAGCCTCTTCAGCGCTTAAATTTAAAGCGGCGCTGCATTGTAAAGAGAAGTTTCCCTTTACAATGCAGCGCCGCTTTAAATTTAAGCGCTGAAGAGGCTGAACACGCCGGAGATGAAGAATCCGGAGATTCATACATTTACCCCCTGATCATTTGTGGGCAAAAAAAAGTTCCTGTGGTGAAGGTGAACTAGCCAGCTCAGTACATTTAGTCCAGTTCCCCTTCTCTGAAAGATACTTAGCTGGCTAGTTCCCCTTCATATGTAGGACATAGCCACTAGGGGGCAAAAAAAGTATTTTCAGAGAAGGGGAACTAGTCTGATCATACCAACCTCGCTAGTTCCCCTTCATATGCAGGACCTGCCCACTAGGGAGCACAACGGTCCTATCAGAGAAGGGGAACTAGCCTGATTGTACCAAGCTGGCTAGTCCCCCTTCATATGCAAGACCTGACCACTTGGGGGTGGGGGGACAAAAAATGTATTGAGCTGGCTAGTTCCCCTTCGCCAAAAGGACCAGGTCCTGATGGCGAAGGGGAACTAGTCACAACGAATCACAGTGTGACTGCTCCTCCAAGTTTACACTCACATATGGTTTTACTTCCAGGGTTGGATGGAAGCCGCTGTTCTCCAATCCGCAGAGACATGGCCTGCTCCTATCATCCCCACGTTTCACTGAAAGAAAATTGTGAGTGAAATTCACAAGTCTATAGCTTCAATCAAATAACGAAAAACACTAGTAAACAACCCATTTATTCACAAAAAGCTCTGTCATGTACATATTCAAATGTATCCTTCGGCCTTGATGAGAAATATGTCAATTAAAACGTTTCAATCCCAATATATCTGTGTTATTATGCGCACTAGATGCTGACTGTCGCTGTGCACTGAGTATGTGCACTTGGAGCGAAGTACGAAATGATACAGAAAGGTCTGCTTATTGCTCCCTGCAGAGACACTGCTATAAATCCCCTTGTGTGGAAATATCCAAGGTGATCTCTCAAGTCACTAGAGTGTCAGGAGCTAGGTGAGGCTGAGGGTTGCACTTGACATGAGAAGATAAATAGACCGATTACATGTAATAGACACAATTCCATATGTGGAAGAAACCCTCCAAATCTTAAACCACACCAGAGGAAATTAACACTAAGGTGAGACAGCTTACTTGTCCTAATTTCAGTTTCCATGAGCTAGCATTGTTACATACTTATCTGTTCTGATTGTACATAATAATGTTATAGTTAATGAAAATTATTAGTATATACGAGTGTGTTTATGTTTTAACATGTTCTTTAATTATTGTTCTAACGTGTTCTGTAATTATTTGTGAAATTGGACTGAAACTATTTAAAGCATCTACCAGCTTTAGTTTTTGGTATATTTTTCCAGTTTTTCTATGTGGCAGATACAAATTAGCCGTGAGGTCCCATTGGACCTCAGAACCAATTGAATCTGCCTTTATTTGTCTTATATTTTATCAGCCATCAAACGGGATAGCAAGATTATTGTTAAGTACCATTGATCCAGGGTTGGCATGACAATATACATATGTGCATACCTATAAAGTGGAGAAAAGCCCTTTCTCTGGGGTTTCTTACTACTTTTTAAAGGTTACAGCCGGCAACTGGCCATTGCTGGGGGTCTCCAGTGAAGGCTTCCTCAAGCAAAACCCTTTTTTTTTTTAATGAACGTGAAACTAGAAGCCCAAGTTCTTTGCATTGACTTGATATTTGAATAGGAGTTCAGCAGGTAAGATCTGGTATAACATACGTTGGAGCTGCCAATAAGCTGGATTATTTAATCAGCTAAAGTGAGTGTTTTCAGAGTAGTGTGCAGGGAGTTAAAAATAACTAATTCTTTCAATTAATGATTTTATTAGTATGCACCTGGGGTGATTTCTCACAGTGGTGGGGGCGATTGGCAGTGGGTCAGAGAAAACTTATACAGATCATGGCCCCAGTTTGAAAAAGACTTTATAGACCATTGAAAGTTAGGTTCTATAGGTAATTATTTATGATGAGATCTGGTTCCATTTCATATCAGACATGCAGCCATATCGCAGTACTGTCCAAATAATCAAGAAAAGTCAATTATTTTATTTCTAGAACATATTAAAAACATTACTTTAAATTTCATGAAAAGAATCAAGTCCACCTTTGCTACAATGTATTTATGAAAATGAATGTACCCTAAGATTACTTTGCATAAAGGTACACATGGGCTTATCCTGTCACTGAACAGAAATGCCCCATTTAGCCACACGTCGAATAGTCCTATCGCTTCTAGCTACATTGGGGCCTATTAGTGCATACATAGAGATTGCAGTTGCCTTCTAACACTTTCTACCATGCCTGTTAATGATCCTGTTGATTTCAGTTGGATCATTATGGGACATGCCATAAACTCAGTGATATCAGCCCAGTTAGATAATATTGCCTGGAATTTTGCACCTTTTGTGGTCCGCTTATAATGCACCTACCAGCTCACCTAGCCTTGCTATTCGTTAAGCCACTGTGTCTGTATCTATAAACAGTATATTAAAATGTACTGTGAGGTAAAACTGATTAGTGTTCTTACATGTGCTTTTCCTGATCGGTGCCTCTTGTCTGAGGTGCCATCTTGGATGCATTAGGATAGCCAGTTAACAAGGTCATAACAATAACCATAGCAGCCCATGCTACAACTATGGTCCCAGAAACACAACAGGTTTGTTTCGATTCAGGCCCCTAAAACATACAGATTATTGGTGCTTTGCACGTGTATTTATTGTCACGATACCAACGAGGGACAGCTAGATCCTGGTAGTTCAGGCGGGATTGGCGTCACTTCAGCTAGAGTCTAACAAGTGAAAGGTGTTTGCCAGGGATTCCTGCAAGGGAATATGGACTTCGCGGCTTCCACTTGCAGGTCGTGGCCCCCTAGAGAAGTTCCCAGTGAACCACAAGAGAGTGAGCGAAGGATTCGATAGGTAGAACCCCACAGAAGATATAGAGCAACAGGAGATCTGTATGAGTCCTAAATGTGCCCAGTGATTGGTGGTGGTTTGAATTAATAACAGTGCAGGGAGGTTTGGCAGACAATGGGATAAGCAAAGGGGAGAGCTATTCCAAGGTGTCACGTACCAGTAGGGTTAAAACCGGATCCTAGTAGTTCAGCCGGGATTGGCGTTACTCTCGCTAGGGGCGCGGAGTCTAACAAGTGAAAGGTGTTCACCAGTGATTCCCGCAAGGGAATATGGGCTTTTGCGGCTTCCACTTGCAGGTCGCGGTCCCCTAAGGAAGTTCCCAGTGAACCACAATAGAGAGAGCGTAGAATCAATTAGGAATAAACTTGCCACTTGATATTGATGATGCCGGTAATGTTCAGCGACGTTGCCACTTGGGAGTGGAAATAGCAGGAAGGTACTGCAACGTAGATACTCGGAAGTTGGTTTGCAGAAGTGGAATATAGTTGCCACTTGAGGGTGCTGACCGGAGCTTTGGTAGCGTAGCCACCTAGAGGTGGTGTTCCCGGAGGGATAGCGGCTTGGAAACTCGGAGAGGAGCAAAAACACGGAAGCTGTATCCAATACTAGAGTCAGGGACTGACTGAAAGAACCAGCATTGAGTTCTGGTCACAGGGTTTAGATATAGTGCAGTTCCTATTAGGCAGCCAATAGAGGGCAGTGAGAGCACAGAAAAGGGCTAGACAGCTCTGCGCATGCGCAGAACACTGAGCGCCGAACGGAAGAAGGGAACAGACAGCGCTGGACGGTGGCAGCGGCGTGGAACCAGGTAAGTGAGTTTTGCTTAACAGGAGGGATCCTGGTGGAGGAGGCCTCCGGAATCAGCGGGGACAGGCGCCGGCTCCCGGGGAGACAGCGGGAGTCCGGCGTGTGACAGTACCTCCCCCTTTAAAGGTGGGCAATGAACACCTAGGACCTGGTTTCTTCGGAAATCTGGAATTAAATTTTTTCAGCAGAAGAGGAGCACAGATGTCTGCAGCCCGTACCCAGGAGCGCTCTTCGGGGCCGTACCCTTTCCAGTCAACTAGATACTTGATTGTTCCCCTAGAACTCTTGGAATCCAGAATATGGCTGATCTCGAATTCGTCAGTTTGTTGGAGGGAAAGAGGAGTAGTAGATGTAACGGGCACAGTGAATCGATTAATGATGAGCGGTCTCAATAGGGAAATATGAAAGGCATTAGAAATACGCAGAGTGGATGGTAGTCGTAACTTAAAACAAACCGGACTGATTACTTGAATGATCCTATAAGGACCAATGTAGCGAGGAGCCAGTTTCATACAGGGTACTTTAAGACGAATATTCTTTGTAGATAACCATACCTTGTCGCCAATCTTCAACAGAGGAACAGCTCTGCGTTTCTTATCTGCCGCTAACTTGTAGCGAGTGGAAGATTTTTTAAGAGCCTTCTGAACTCGAGACCAGATGGATAGAAAATCCTGCCGAAGGGTGTTAACTGCTGGCACTTGGGTGGGAGGGAGGGCTGAAAATTCTGGCATGCGAGGATGGTGCCCAAATACCACGGATAAGGGAGTGGATGATGTGGATTAATGAAAGGAATTATTGTGAACAAATTCCGCCCTGGGTAATAAATCCACCCAATTCCTCTGATTGGCTGAGGAAAATATCCTGAGAAACGTTTCAAGATCTTGGTTTACCCTTTCCATCTGGCCGTTGGTCTGGGGATGATACGCGGAAGAGAATTTCAGACGGATGCCCAGAAGATGACAAAGGGACCTCCAGAATTTCGAGACAAACTGCACCCCACGATCCGAGACAATTTCAGCGGGACAGCCATGTAGTCGGAAAATTTCCTTTATGAAATGTTGAGCCAGACATACTGAGGACGGAAGACCGATGAGTGGAACGAAGTGTGCCATTTTAGAGAAGCGGTCCACAATGACCCAGATGGTATTGAATTTATTAGCTGGGGGTAAGTCAGTGATAAAATCCATGCTAATATGAGTCCACGGTTTGGTAGGTAGTGGAAGAGGGTGGAGTAGCCCCTATGGGACTTGGCGGGGGGTTTTGTTTTGAGCACAGGTAGGACAGGCCACCAGTACTGTCGAGAGAGTAATTCTGACGTTTTACGGGAGCCAAGATGACCTGCAAATCGTGAAGCATGGGACCAGCGTAGGAGACTCTTCCGTAAATGAGGAGGAACAAATGTTTTCCCCTGAGGGGGAATAGGAGCGGGAGTTGTTGAAAATAATTTTAGACATTTAGAGTCCAAGATAGGACGTTCCGGCAAAGTGTCTGCTCCCAAATTTCCTGGAAAAGCCCGAGATAATGCATCCGCCTTCTTATTTTTTATTCCGGGTTTGAAAGTGACCCGCAGATCAAATCGGGTAAAGAAAAGCGACCAGCGGGCTTGACGTGGATTCAGGCATTGGGCTGTCTGGAGATAGAGTAGGTTTTTATGATCCGTGAAGATCGTAACTGGATGACGAGCCCCCTCCAGAAGATAGCGCCACTCGTTTAGGGCCAACTTCATGGCCAGAAGTTCTTTGTCCCCGATGGCGTAATTACTCTCTGCTGGCAGGAATTTGCAGGAGAAGAATGCACATGGATGGAACCTGCCTTGGGAGTTTTTGAGAAAGAACTGCCCCCACACCGGCGGAGGATGCATCCACTTCTAGAAAAAAAGGAAGAGAAATATCGGGTTGCTGGAGGATAGGTGCCGAGGAAAAGGCTCTTTTGAGAGAGTGGAAAGCTTCTAACGCTTCTGGGGACCAAACATGTGGTGTCGCTCCTTTTCGGGTAAGAGCTATCAGAGGTGCCACAATAGAGGAGTAACTAGCAATAAACCGTCTATAATAATTGGAGAAACCCAGGAAACGTTGAATGGCTTTGAGTGTGGTTGGTTGGGGCCAGTCGATTATAGCACGAACTTTCCCGGGATCCATTTGTAGGCCTGATCCAGACACTTAATAGCCCAGGAAAGGCAATTTAGAGGCCTCGAAAATGCACTTTTCCAACTTGCAGAATAAACGGTTGATGCGTAATCTGGAAAGAACTTCAGCCACATGTAGGCGATGAGAGGAAAGGTCTCTGGAGAATATTAGGATGTCGTCTAGATATATCACTATGTAGGAATATAGCAAATCACGGAAGATTTCGTTAATAAAGCTTTGAAAAACAGCAGGAGCGTTGCATAGGCCGAACGGCATTACTAGGTATTCGTAATGACCGTCCCGTGTATTAAAAGCCGCCTTCCACTCATCCCCAGAGCGTATCCGAATCACGTTGTATGCACCGCGGAGATCGAGTTTAGTGAAGATCCTCGCACCCTTAATGCGATCGAAGAGCTCGGTGATCAAAGGAATAGGGTAGCGGTTTTTAATAGTGATGGTGTTCAAGCCTCTGTAGTCAATGCAAGGACGGAGTGCTCCATCTTTCTTCTTCACAAAGAAAAACCCGGCTCCGGCAGGTGATGAGGAAGGTCTAATGAAGCCGCGTTGCAGATTTTCCTTGATGTAACGTGTAGTAGCCTCTGTCTCGGGTAGTGAGAGCTTATAGACTCGGCCTCGAGGAGGGGTTTTCCCCGGAAGGAGATCGATGGGACAGTCCCAAGGTCGGTGGGGTGGTAGACGCTCGGAAGAGACTTTAGAGAAGACATCCACAAACGAAGAATACTGGTGCGGTAGGATAACAGTAGTGGGTTCTGGAATTTGCGTGAAGCCGAGAGGCTTGACCGGTGTCAGGCAGTGGTGAGAGCATGCTGGACCCCATGCAGTGATTTGTGATGAAGGCCAATCCAGATGGGGTGAATGTAGATGGAGCCATGGTAATCCAAGGATGATTGGGCTGATGGTCAATGGCAGGACGAGAAAGGAAATTTTTTCCCAGTGGAGGGCCCCCACTTGCATGGAGATAGGTTTGGTACATCTAAGAATACTGCCGTGAGGGAGACGGGAGCCATCGATGCCAGTAGTGGCCATGGGCCTCCTCAGCGCAACAGTGGGCAGCGCAAGTTGTGTTACTAGCGATTGTGATATAAAGTTCTCAGCTGCTCCTGAATCCAACAAGGCCTTGGACGACCTGGGCCCTGAAAGTAGATGCAAGGTGACAGGAAAAGAACAGGTTAGGTCTGGAAAAGAAGTTGGAGAGGAAGTAAGAGTCCCCAGACTGACCTCTCCAGTGCAGGCTAGGGTTTGTCGTTTCCCGAACACCCGGTGCAAGAAGCCAGGAGGTGACCAGAATCTCCACAATATAGGCATAATTTGTTTTTCATCCTTCTCTCCCTTTCATCCGGAGTTAAACAGGAGCGCCCCAGTTGCATAGGCTCGTCCGTAGACGTGGGTGGCTGAAAGCGAGGAGCTAGCCGAAGGGTAGCACGTCTAGGAAAGTCTTTCTCGGACGATCTTTCCCGAAGCCGAAGATCTACCCGGTTGCAGAGAGAAATTAATGCATCTAAAGTGGGAGGTAATTCTTGAGTCGAAAGGGCATCCTTGATTTTCTCTGACAGCCCTTGCCAAAAGGCAGCGACAAGCGCCTCATCATTCCACTGGAGTTCGGAGGATAGAGTCTGAAACTCAATAACGTATTGAGCCACAGACCGTGAGTTCTGACAGAGTCTTAGGATGCTTGTAGCAGCAGATGTCACTCGTTCTGGTTCGTCAAAAATCCTCCGGAATGCTGAGGTGAAGGCTGTAACATCATTGAGGAGTTCGTCATTACGCTCCCACAGAGGAGAGGCCCATGCTAGGGCTTGGCCGGATAGGAGTGAGACCATGTAAGCCACTTTTGACCTGGAGGTAGGAAAATTCTGAGGTAATAACTCAAATTGGATGGAGCATCGATTTTAAAAACCACGGCAGGAGTTAGGGTCACCATCGAATTTGGAGGGAGTTGGCAAACGCAGAGAGGAAGCAGCTGCAGGAGGACCCTCAGCTACTTGTGGTTGTGGTTGAATAGCCGGCTGAGGCGGAGCCACCTGTAGTGCGTCTAAACGGGTAGCCAGAGTTTGCAGACATTGTAAAAGTTGCATCTGAACCGCATCTTGGCGCTCCACTCTTCCAACCAAGTGTTGAAGCATATCCTTGGCGGAAGGTTCTCTATCAGGATCTGACATGGCTGGTTCTTAGTGTCACGTACCAGTAGGGTTAAAACCGGATCCTAGTAGTTCAGCCGGGATTGGCGTTACTCTCGCTAGGGGCGCGGAGTCTAACAAGTGAAAGGTGTTCACCAGTGATTCCCGCAAGGGAATATGGGCTTTTGCGGCTTCCACTTGCAGGTCGCGGTCCCCTAAGGAAGTTCCCAGTGAACCACAATAGAGAGAGCGTAGAATCAATTAGGAATAAACTTGCCACTTGATATTGATGATGTTCAGCGACGTTGCCACTTGGGAGTGGAAATAGCAGGAAGGACTGCAACGTAGATACTCGGAAGTTGGTTTGCAGAAGTGGAATATAGTTGCCACTTGAGGGTGCTGACCGGAGCTTCGGTAGCGTAGCCACCTAGAGGTGGTGTTCCCGGAGGGATAGCGGCTTGGAAACTCGGAGAGGAGCAAAAACACTGGAGCTGTATCCAATACTAGAGTCAGGGACTGACTGAAAGAACCAGCATTGAGTTCTGGTCACAGGGTTTAGATATAGTGCAGTTCCTATTAGGCAGCCAATAGAGGGCAGTGAGAGCACAGAAAAGGGCTAGACAGCTCTGCGCATGCGCAGAACACTGAGCGCCGAACGGAAGAAGGGAACAGACAGCGCTGGACGGTGGCAGCGGCGTGGAACCAGTTAAGTGAGTTTTGCTTAACAAGAGGGATCCTGGTGGAGGAGGCCTCCGGAATCAGCGGGGACAGGCGCCGGCTCCCGGGGAGACAGCGGGAGTCCGGCGTGTGACACAAGGATTTGCTGGTTATATACTAAGTGCAAAGGAGGCAGGATTAACTATATTGTCAGTGCAATGGGGGTTAGCCATATGTTCAACAACGTGATCTGAGAATGGGATCAGTGCAAGATAGAAGGCAGCCAATAGAATCAATGCAAGAACCACTAAAGTATCAACAGAGCTGGAATACAGCTCTATGGGGCCTCAGACACTTAAAACAGGAGGGTTATCATTTTAGACAAATACACAAGCAAAACTGTGTGCACTACTGTTAGGTACACGCAGCTCTGCCTTCACAAGCAGTACAGTGTGAAGCGGGACATACCTCCCAACTGTCCTTGTAGTCAGACCTAGCGAGACAGTCTCCCAAATTTTGGACTGCCCCATGAGATTCAGGACAGTGGGCAAGTGTCACGGTACAAAGGGATCAGATCCTAGATCTGCCCAATTTAGCACTACTCCCAGCAAGGCGCGGAGTCTAACGAACGGACGGTATTCACCAGGGACCACCGCAAGGTGGTTTGGTCTTAGATGCGTCCGCCCGCAGATCGCGGCCCTCACTGGAAGTATCATTCAAGACCTTTAGGGGAATGTAGATAGGAGGAACTCAGCAGACAACAGGTTGCAGCAGGAGCGATGGAGCGTAAGCTCTTCAGACAACCGGTACAGCAGGAGTGGTGGAGCGTAAGCTCTGTAGACAGCTGGTACAGCAGGAGTGGTAGAGCGTAAGCTCTGCAGACAACAGATATACACTGGGAGAAACGGAGCCACGTCTAATACCAAGCAGGTAACTAGATAAACATGCACTGAGCTGCAGGGGGAAGTGCCTTTTAAAGTTTGGAGCCAAAATTGAGTGTCCAATGGGAGACAGGCAGAGAGCATAAGAAGATAGATAGTATAGTAGAAAAAAGAAGCGCTTTCCTTATGAGTGCAATAGGGGCTGCCTTACATTACAACATATTCACCATAGATGTCATACGTTGCGATGCTAGAGATTAGTAGCTATATCCAAGCTACTGAGGTTATATTCCATAGAGTATCTTATATGTGTATCTCTGGCGCCACACAATGCATTCAAAAAATGACCATAAATCAAGGAGAAAAGGGGTGTATTCAATTATTGTTTATTCTAAAAATGAAATATATTCATAATGGTATAACCACCATTTAGACATTGATTCATAACTATGAATTCATTAAAGATGATAGACAAAAAAAATCTCAAAAAAATATAGCATATATTGATATAAAAGTCAATTGCAATGTTCAAAAGATTAAAAATATAAAAAATATATAAAAAAAACTCTGTAGCGGGAGTACTCACGTATCCTGTAGTAGTTAGTGTGGTGGATTTCCAAACTTTATAGGTGCATACAAATATCCATGCGTCCGGACAGTTTCTTTCGTTTGTTTATCTGTCTTCCGGCACAGCCATGCTGAAGATATTTGCAGTGTACTTGTCTTTACTTCCTGGTATATTGGAACGCATATTCGATCCTAAATGATATAAACACTTTCAACAGCTCGTTTTTGTGATATACAACTGTCAGTGGTGTTTCCCGTAGTTGCATATAGTTAAGCCACTTGTATTTCCACTTCTCGTTAGTGTAACTATCGTGTTACATATCCCGTATTTCCGGTTATTTGGCACGGCATCCAGAATGTAAAAAACTCCTATAAAGGGGATGATCAAATAAGTATAGGATTGTTTCCCATTCTCACCAACGCGTTTCACCTTTACAGGCTTCCTCAGGGATTGGGAATTACCTATCAAATGATTCTTTAAATAGTTGCTGATGAGTGACATCAGTAAACATGCCTCTCTTGGTGTTAATAGGTTTTTTCATTAAAGCCCAATCTTTTTGCTCACTCTGAATTTTTTTTCCCATCAAAATCCATACAAAATGCAATTCCAGTCTGTTCCAACAAATTCTTTTAAACAACCAGAATTGAAATCTAAATCATCTTTCTATCCAAGTCACTTAAAGGGACCTTATATTGAAACATTCCAGAGAATGGTTGAAACGGAGTTAGAAAAACTAAATGTCAACAAAAAAAGAAAATTGAATTTAACTAAATGGGAAAGAGAAGGTATAAACCAATTAAGAGAAAATAAGGAAGTAATTATAAAATCAGCTGACAAGGGAGGTGGAACAGTATTGTTCCACCGACGGCCGGAGCACGGAGGTCAGCGGGGAGCGGGTAAGTGTGTCGGGCCACGGTTGTAGAAACCGAAGGACCGGCGTATGACAGCAAGTAAAAACAGTAATGATCATAGCACACTTATGTACATTTTGCATATCTCAAAAGTAGTTATCAACATGTCAACCCTTGGTTTACTTCCACACATTGACTTAACAGGTTGTTGAAAACAACTTACCGTATATACTCGAGTATAAGTCGACCTGAATATAACCTGAGGCACCTAACTTTACCACAAAAAAACTGGGAAAACTTAATGACTCGAGTATAAGCCTAGGGTGGGAAATGCAGCAGCTACTGGTAAATTTAAAAAATAAATATATTGGGGGGTGGCTTCTATGCATTAGATAAATACATATACAGCTAGTACCATAACTGTGCGTATTGATAAGCACATATTCCCTGAAAGTACAGTCCAACTCAGGCTCCCAAAATGTCTCCAAATGTACCAAAAATCATTAAATACCCACATCAGCCCACTGTCCCACTGGTGTAAATGCGTCCATATTTATAGGATGCAAATGAGTTTGTGTGTCTATGTGGCAATATCTGTGCTACAGAATATGCTGGAGCTATATAAATAAATGTTCATATGATTCCTGTTCCTGTTAAGTGCACTTTGCAAGCTATTACCTGTGTCTAATGAGGAACATATCCACAGGATACCAATGTACCCACATTCATAATTATAGGAGTGTTTCTGAAAATATATAAAATTCCCCAGAAGATTACAATAGAAACATATGCATTTTTTCCCCGCAAAATTGGGGCTATTAAACCAGAATGCTTCCTATTATTACCTAATGAGAGACAGAGAGAGAAACAGAGAGCTGTCAGTGGACCTACCATCCTGTGGTTACATTGTTACAGTACCAGTTTAAATGTAAAGCAGTAACGTGTAAATGGTACAGAGAATAGAACACAATCACTAATTAATACAATTAGTTCTAGGGAAGGTGAGAATTCCACCAGTCTTCATGGAGAACACCTCTAGCATCATATATAAGATACAACATAATATTAACCAATAGTAACCATGTATTGAAAGAAAGGAAATTCTAACAGTGATTGTTCCTAGAAGTAGATATATCCAATATCTAGTAATCAAGTTATTACATACGGTCTGCAGATGTCCCAGTGTTGAGGGGGTGTTCACTTAAAATGGCCTCTCACGACAATAGTCGATCATGCGTCCAAGCACAGGTGGGCAGAACAGTGCATTCCCCGGACGCAGGTGGCGAAGACGCGGTAGCCAGTTGCATCTGGTACATTCCTCACAGCGGTCAACGATTTTCACCTGGCAGGTTTCCGTAGGGCTATGTGAGCTTCCTAATTTCCACCTCAGCCTTTTACTTACCTCTGCAGTGGAACACATGTGCGTTCCACTGACAGGAAGTTCGGCATTTGGAACGCAACCTTGCATTCCAAATGCCGAAGTTAAGAGCTGAGGGACCGGAGAATAGGTAAGTTCACACGTGTATAAGCCGAGGGAAGCTTTTTCAGCATAAAAAATGTGCTGAAACAGTCGGCTTATACACGAGTATATACGGTATATGTTGTGGAGGTATTAGATCCACATTCATAATTTTGTTTGCCATTTTTTTCAGATTAGGCCATATTCATGACAAGTCCTAAATCAAATATTGCTATGCGGCTTTTTAATTGCTAGTTACACCCCTGCCAATACATAGGTTATGACATCACACTAGTCCTTCACTTCACTAGCTGAGCAAGGTTACTGGACATGAAATCATAAGAATGAGCGGTGCTCTACATATTTAAAATACAGCTAGCCTGCAACCTCTGTGTGGCTGTCTTCAACTCTGACATAGGCCAGTGATTCCCTGGGGAAAGCCACAGGTACCACAGGACAGGGAGTGGGTTATAAAATGCCAATTTACAGCAACTGCCTGTGACACAAGCACCCCCTCGGGTGATACACACATGAACGATTTCCTGCTTTTTAAACTGAACTTTTATTTTTCCATCACAATAAAGCAGCATACACTTCTGTCAGGATGACACCAAGCAACCTAACACTGACTATGCAGAGTCCTTCTGTCTAGACACTGGCCACAATCTAGCATCTGTTGCACTGTACAAATGCACAATTCAGGTTTATATACTTTACGCTCCTCCCACAGTCGTTGCTTGATGGACAGGTGACACTCCCACCTTGGCTTTAAAAAAAAGTTCTCTGCAGGTGTTCTGTAATTACACTTCTATGCAGACACACCCTGTCAGCTTTTCCACAGCTTTTAGCTGTGGAAAAGACACTTTCAAACCATTTTCAAAGCATGTAAGTTAAATCACACGTTATATATTTTTCCCTTGTCACACACATCTTACACCCTTATACCTGTAACCTAGGTGCAAAGCTATACTTTGCCTTGGTCAGTTTAACACCTAATAGAGGCCTGTGGAAAACCACTCACTTTGCCACAGCCTATAAAATGAAAACTAAAAAGGGGATTATGGCAGATGGTTTCCAAAACACTGGTAAAGCTATTGTATAAAGCGACTGCTTGATCTTAAATATTTTCGATGTTTGACAAGAATAGCTATTTATAGTGCAGGAGACCACAATCTCCAGCCAATCTTCTTAACTGTATCATGGATATAAATACATAGACACTAAGTGGGGCATATACTGTTACTACATTTAATAATTTTGTGCATATATTTACCATGCAGTGATTGTGGTATTTATCAGGTAAATATACATTTTCTTTCTTTTTTTTTTTGCTCAAATAGGACCATAGAGTTTAAGCAAAAGAACCAATCACATGCTGAGTGTAAAAAAATAAATAAAAATCAGAGATCTTTATATCAGTTATTTTTTGTGTAAATATTTGTAATATATCACATAATGTGTGTTTAACGATTGATTAAACAGTCTGTTCTTTTTTCAGGATTACCTGGTAATATGAATGCTTGTGGGACAAAGAATGTGGGGAAAGGAAATGAGACATCCCAATGTGTTCCCATAACTTTGCAAATCAAAACAATACCAATTACCGGGTCTATGAAAAATGCAACATTTCTCAAGGTAGAATTTTCATCATTTATTTCAGTTAAAAGTAAAACAGGGATGGGCTTTACCTTGTCAGTGTTCAGCAGATGTCACCTTCTCACATGCTCAATTGTTAAAATATCTGCAGATATGACATTTCTTGCACTCACTACCATCAGATCACACCCTTTTTGATCTCAGCTGTAGACACCACACTATATAGCAATATAGTATTCTGATTGACACTGCCCTACCTATTCAAAACTATCATGAGACAGAGAGAAATCTAGGCCCCCCCACCAGATAAGCAGGCTTGGGAGGACATGAGACTGGGAATCGTTAAAAGTTCAATCTCTACCAAGATTAAAGAAAACTCCTACAAAGTATACTATAGGTGGTATTACACCCCATGACGCTTGTTAGGATGTTTCCTTCCGTTTCACCCAACTGTTGGAGAAATTGCAACCACAGGGGCACCCTAGTCCACATCTGGTGGACATGTCCTATTATTACCTCCTTCTGTGGAAAGAAATCGACACACTCTTAAACAGCCTATTTGAAGCTCTGGTACCAAAGGACCCATGGGTGTTTCTCCTATGTTAACCAGGACCTAGATAAATTATCCAAGAAACTAGCCCTACTAGCTAAAAAGTTTGGTAGAATCCACTTCCAATGTCTTTCTCCACTCTTAAAAATCAAATCTGGCACATATTATTATTATTATTACCATTTATATAGTGCCACTAATTCCACAGCGCTGTACAGAGAACTCACTCACATCAGTCCCTGCCCCATTGGGGCTTATAGTCTAAATTCCCTAACACGCACAGACAGACAGACTAGGGTCAATTTTTGCTCCAGCCAATTAACCTATCAGTATGTTTTTGGGCTGTGGGAGGTAACCCACGCAAATATGGGGAGAACATACAAACTCCTCACAGATAAGGCCATGGTGGGGAATTGAACTTATGACCCCAGTGCTGTAAGCCAGAAGTGCTAACCACTACGCCACCATGCTGCCATGGAGGAAGTTACTTATTATTTCCATGAGGCCATGTATTTACCCAGGTACGGGCCGCATGCTCGTTGTGGAGAGCAGATCCAGGCCATCCTCTTCACTTCCTTGAGTTTCTTTCCTGATCTATATGCGGTGTGATGACTCGCTCCTCACTGGAACCAAAACACCTGCCCTCTTCTGTCACTGACAAATGCAGGCATTTCACCAACACCTCTAATGTGGGATGGTTAGGATTTGCTTCCTCCCTTCTAGTCCTGTAGCCCCCTCCCCATTTTAACTTTCCATTTCCCATCTCCCCTTTCTTTTATTACTTAAAACTAGTCATATTCACTTCTCTGTTGTACTGTTAGTGCCCCAGTTACTTTTTTTTTTACCATGTTTGTTTTTTTATACTGGTCTGCATACTCAAGTTGTGTTCCTTTGTCACGTTATACTAATGTATGTATATTTATGCTTGACCATTTGAAATAAAGAATTATAAAGAAAAAATAAACATGAACTATTACCACAAAGTGGTTTGGTAACAGGACATCATGGGCACTGTAAATCAGAAACAGTTGAAGTTAGAAATCTAACCCTTCAGGGATGATATTCATTTTAACAGCTATGACAGTGGTTCCCAAACTTTCTCAGCTCGAGGTACCCTTAGGGTCACCCTCATTTTTCCAAGGCACCCCTAAGCAAAAATAATTACTTGGTGGTCCCGTTTTTTAAGTAGTTGGGTGAAAATGACGCAAGATGTATTTAGACCCCTTCAGTATGACATTGTGCCCCTTTATCATATCACTGCGCCCCTTCACCATTTCAATCTGTATCCTCTTCGCCATCTCACACTCTGCGTCCCCCTTTTCGCCATCTCACACTCTGTGTTCCTCTTCATCAGATCACACTCTGACCCCCCTCCAGCATCTCTTTGTCCCCCCCATTCAGTGTCTCTCTCTGCCCTCCTCCTTCAGTGTCTCTCTGTCCCCCTCCTTCAGTGTCTCTCTGTCCCCCTCCTTCAGTGTCTCTCTCTGCGTCTCTCTATCCCCCTCCTTCAGTGGCTCTGTCCCCCCCTTTCAGCATCTCTCTGTCCCCCTCCTTCAGAGTCTCTCTTTGTGCCCCCCTTCAGCATCTCTTTGTGCCCCCCTTCACTTCCTTAACTTACCTTCTTTCCTGACATCCTCTCTGCTGCTGCTCCTCACTGAAGTTGACGTACGTGATGACGTCACGCCCGGCAGTCAGTGAGGAGGGGGATCCGGCGCTGGATGATCGGTAAGTTTTTTTTTCTTTTTTTGCTATGGCGATTGCGGCACCCCTGTGATAGCGCTGCGGCACCCCAGGGAGCAGTGGCGCACACTTTGGGAACCGCCGAGCTATGATGAGAGGGATCCAGTAAATCAAATTATTCTGTAGTTTAGAGAAAAGTGGTGGTGGGGGGGGGGGGGGGGGTTGGAATAGCTAGTTGTAGTGTAGTGCAAGGAAGACCCCTAGATATTTTTTTTTTTTTTATGGATTGCCACTTAAAATAAAAATGGGATTTAAGGGATTCAGCGCCATGAGAGGAGATTTGGGGGAGCATAGCTTCCACTTTTTTGAATAATTTGTTTTATAGCCAGCTAATTCACTATTCCTTTGCATAGTTTTGTATAGGTTGGGCAGGGAGATTGTTCGTATTCTTTTTAATATTAAATGAAGATTGGGCAGCAACTACTTTTCTGTATTTTGACATAAAATAATGTCAGGGCATAAAACAGTTTAACATACAATAATAAAGACAACGATTAGGACTCCGAAATTTTCCTTGCATTATCACCTTTACCACTTACTTAGTGACTATAGATGAGGTACCACTGACACTTTAATTACTCTAGCTGGTTTGATTGCAGCTTTACTTCCCTTAGCGGTTTAACTTTTTACACAGGTTATGCAATAATTTCACAGTATTTTACACAATCCACATCACATTGTATCACACCCAAACCCTTTAAACATGTAAGTGCACATTAAAACTTTTAGCTCTCTTGTTGGCATATGCATAGACTGAAGGATCACAAGCCACCAGTATTGCTCTATAAAATGTACTATTTTCTGGAAATCTGGGAGCATTGCACTGCCAAAAAAGGATTGTGTGCTTCATCTCTGAGTTCGCGCACACACCCATAGGGCTACAGAGGTTATCTTTCAGGTACATTTACCAGTATCAAACATTTCTGATATTGCTACCAATATTCCGACCATCTTTAGACACAAATTAGTTCCTTCAAGTCTTTGTGCACCGTCTCCCCCTTTTATACTATGTTCATAGACCACTTATATTTCAGCATCCAGATCTTACTATGGGCCAGAAACGGTATTTGTGCAGCATTGCCAAAATCTACAGCACCAGCAACATGAGAGCCCTGACAGACAATCGCCTGCATTCACAGCTAAGTTGCGGTATGGATAGTTATAAAAGTGGCTGCCATGTTTTATTTGAATCATGCTGCAAAGCTTGTAAAATAGTAAGTGCAACATTTTATTTTGCCAAACTCATGAAAGATCATTTATGATTATTTGGTGGACCACCTGCTGGGACATGCTGCGCAACAATTCTGTCCATAAAGTGGACCTTTCACCAAGTCCTCTAGTGTTATTGTTATTTTTTTTGCTTATTGCTTGCACAAGGCAAGATGTAGTGAAGCACAAAAAAAACCTAAAAAAAAAAAAAAAAAAAACTAAAAAAAACACTAGAGGACCAGGTGAGTTTTTTAACTGCATTAAACAATAGCAAAATGAACATCAATATTGTTAGGAATCCGCTCCACAAAAAACAAAAAGTACCATATTTGTTTGGGATAATAAAGAAATCAGAAATATTTAAAAGTTACCATGATTATAATTGGTTTGTCTGGACTTCAGTTAATAAGCTGGCACTACTGTCCATGTTGCTTTATTTTATGTTAGGTTGCACAAAAACACATTTTAAGCCTCCACCTTCAGGATCAGTAAAGCATGAAATAAGGAAACATTGTAGAAGGTATGTTTCATAGACGTTTGCTGAAATATTCAAAACAAAGATTTTAAAGCTGCATTAGCATTTGTAAATTGCTTACACTGCAGGCTGAATTTTTTTTTTCCAGGGCTCCTTCGTTTTTTACAATTTTTATTGAAGTTTTCAAAAGGAGAAATTATATGGACATATGTGAAACACATCACTTTTAGAAAAAAAAAAAAAAAAAGTCATGGAAGACAACTTGAAATAGCAAAAGGGATTTGGGGAAAAAGGGGGAGGAAGAGACGGGTTTGCCACAAATATTATGAAACGGATAATTTACATAGTATACATTAACATTAAAATGGATCTAACTTGGGGAGGGGGGGGGGGGGTTAACTTGGTTCTCCCTTGGTTGGATGTACAAGAACGTTTTTAGAATTCATTTTTTAGTCAGGGCAATCTGCAGAAAAGTAAAATATGAACAGTGAGTAGGAGAGAATTTTACTGGTGTTGGTAACCAGTGTTTTGGTAGTTTACATTGATTGCTTGTGATATATCACACACAATTTTTTCCATTACAATTTTTAATTGGTATTTCTCACTAGGCCACAATTGGACCATTTCCGCAATATTGAAAAACAAGAAGGGAAGTCAAGCTTGGAAGGTGATTTCATTCACAATTATGAGTGCACAGACTTCTTTAAATGATTTGCTACATTCTTTAACCACATCTTGTATTGTCTTTTATATTCTTCATATACATCGATGGTAGATACTACTACTGAAGCTGCAATGACCTTAGGAGAAGTGATGAATGAGAAAATCACGTCTCTTTCATGAAAGAACCTTGCGACTAGTGAAAGCACTGCATATACTTCAGAATGATTTATTAGACAATACTTGTAAATTCAAAATATTATTGTTCTTATATTCTGTTTCGGTTTGTGATTGCAGGAAATTGTACATATACTCAGTGCTGCTTCCACTGAATAGAAAATTTATATTTCTGGACCGAATGTGGTCATTATAGAGCAGTATAAACTGGTGTTGAAAGTTCAGCCTTCATCATCAGCTATTTATATAGCGCCACTAATTCCGCAGCGCTGTACAGAGAACTCACTCACATCAGTCCCTGCCCCATTGAAACTTACAATTCCCTAACATAAACACACATACAGAGACTAAGGTCAATTTAATAGCGGCCAATTAATCTACTAGTATGTATTTGGAGTGTGGGAGGAAACAGGAGCACCCAGATGAAACCCACACAAACACGGGGAGAACATACAAACTCCACACAGATAAGGCCATGGTCAGGAATCAAACTCATGACCCCAATGCTGTGAGGCAGAAGTGCTAACCACAAAGCCACTGTGCAGCCCATACAATTAATAATGGTACCGTCCCACTGCTGAGCAAGAGTCCAAAACCTACTCTGCATAACAGTAACATATGTCCAATAGTTAGAAAGGGTATGCTCCCCACACTATACACTACCACCTACATACAGCATCCCACTAGAAAGTAGCAGACTGTTCCTATCAATCTTCACCTAACTACAAGACAACACCACATCAAAAGATCTTTTAGCTATCTCACTACGTAGGACCTCACCTTCATATTTAGAGCTTATTATTCTTCCTTCACTTAACAGCATGTCTTTAATAATCCTCCAGTTCACACTACTGTAATAACACCAGGCAATACCTGCTCACATTTTGCTAGTAGTTTTCTATGGAGCAAAGCTCACAAATTATCACAGAAGCTGTGTGACAAGTTAATGTACATGTTTTTTTGTATAGTTACATTTGTCTAATAAAATTTCAGACCAAACAGCTTGAATTTAATATGTGCTGATTTTGCAGAATATTTCTATATAGTGTCCGTTCATTTACTAGTTGTATTTGAAATGTAGACGAACACTCTACCTCTCCAGTAAAGTGGTCTCACATAGCCTGACCTGGACACAAAGGGGCAATTGTTAGCGAGACGGGTGAAAATCCCACACTCGAAAAAAAAAAAAAATCCTGCGCTCATTTTTTCCTGTTCGAGCGCTCGTTTTAAAAAAAAAACGCTCAATTCAATTGTTAACATTGCATCCACCCCCTCGCGCTCTATTATTGGTCCTAGCGAGTTTGAAATGAGGAGTGGTTAAGGCAGTCATTTTAGTATAAAAAATTAATGCAAATTAATGCAATCAAGAAGGGCCCCAGCACTACAAATGAGATTGGGCCCCTACACTGCAATCAAGAAGGGCCCAAGCACTGCACAAGAGAATTGGCCCCCACACTGCAATCGAGAAGGGCCCCAGCACTGTAAGCAACAATGCCCCCCCCGGACAGCAGATTTAAAGATTTTACAAGCAGGAAATTTTTTAGCCATTTACAAACATTTCTTGAACACTGGCCAAGCATGGACATTTGTAAGGTACAAATATTTGTGGGACAGTGGGCAAGCCGGACATTTCGAAGGTACAAATATTTGTTGGGACTTTGCGTAAATGAGTGTGTGTAGGTAAAGCATCAGAAAACTGAGGATTTCGTCCATGGCGAGTATTTTGTTTTTTTTTGTTTTTAATAAAAATCTATGGTGTACATGAGGGTGTTTACTGTATTTCTTGGGGTTTTAGTATTTTTAATAAAGATTTGTGGTTGGAATGAGGGTGTTGTGCTTTTATTTAACATTTTGCTTTCTGGAACTACAGATCACAGCCAGCCGTGGGTGTAAGAGCATGTTGGCACTTGTGGTTCTACAAGTGCCAACATGCCCTGGGTGCCATGGGTACGCTGGTGCTTGTAGTTAGACAAGTAGCAGCATGCCCACACTATTTAGGCCAACATGGCTGGCTGGGACATGTAGTTCCACAAATCAAAATTGTTTTTTTTTTTTCATACAAAATCCCCATTTATTACCCTACTACCCACAGCCCAGGGGTAGTAGGAAGAGCCCTAGTGCTATCGGCACTGGGCTGGGTGTCCCTAGGGGGGTGGCCCGCTTACATTTTTCAGCGGACCACACTTCCTAGGGAATCCAGGCCAGCGCTGAACAGTCTGTGGGTGTTTAGTCATTATGGCCGTGGGACCCAACGTGCGTCCCCCCCCCCCCCCCCCCCTGCTATAGTGCCTATCACCCTGGCTGGTTCAATTAAAATAGGGGGAACCCTATGCAAAAAAAATTCAAGGATTTTAACACACACAGCAATAGCCTGCCAGCACTAGAGTTAAGACTAAATAGAGTGGGGAGCAAACGCTTTTGGTTTTAAAAAATAAATAACATGCTACTTTTCACAATTTTGAGAGCTGACTGATGTCAGGCACAACCACCCCCCCTAAAAAAAAATAATAATAAAGTTTAAATACATGCACCACCAATGGATTTTTTTTAAACTTTGAAAATTAATTATTACACAATTATTTTTTTTAAAAAATAGTAGTTTTCGGGTTATTTAAATCAACTTTTACACCTATTTTTTCAGTTTAATTTATATTTTTCTAAACGTAAAAATTTTTTTTTTTCTTTGAGCAGACCAAGGAGGTGCGAGATGAAACAGCAGATTTGCCTGTTTCACCCACAGCGTTAAAAAAAACAATTGAATAGCGTTTTCCGCTGAGGGTTCGCATCCAGCCTATACTATAATATTGACAAACGTTTGGAGCGCGATAAGACCGTTTCGGTAAAAAAAAATTAAAAAATAAAAGAAGATTTGAATTGCAGGAGAAGTTTCCGCGCTCGAAAATAATAATAAAAAAAACAAAAAACTTAACGCGCTCTAAATTACAAACTCGCTAACAATTGAATACACCCCAAATAGTCTTGCTGCTCTAATGGGACACTTCCATGTCATTTCACAGACACCATTGGATGTGGATTTGAGTTGTACAGTGTGCCTCCATCTTTGACTGTAAATAGGCAAGAAAATAAGGAGACCCTAATGTATTGTAGACTTGTGTAAAAAAAAAATAATAATCCACAAAAGAGGGACATTCTATAAGCAATCCGTGTACTGACAATGCTTTAAGACAGAAAGAGAAGTACTGTAAATAAACGAAAGTATGCAGAAATTGCATCATGTAGACATATTTAGCTGTAAATTACTAATTTAAGGGACAATAAACAGTACTTAAATAGGTTGCATATTTTTAGCCATTACTTATTTGTGAGCAAACAAAGCCTTTTACATGAAGTGATTTCTGGACGCATTATATATGCTATGCCTCAAGTGGCATCATTATATGGAGAGGCCAGATCTTTTTACCAAGTATAGCCATATGCACGAGACAGAGATCACAAAAATAAAAAAATAAAACCAACATAGCAAATGAGACATAAAAGGCAGCATCTGCCATTTTAATTTGTATTGTGAGTTTGGTAAAGGTGAATGTTAAACATTAAATGTTTTATTTACAGTCTATTATTTATACATATGTATTAATTCAATGTGGCACACTTGTTTTATAACACATGTAAGCTAATAAATCATCACTATAACAGCAGCAGTAATAGAAGAGTTCTTATATTGCAAACAGGAGTACAAAAGCTTACAATAAGCTGCTTAGAGCTATTAACTGATTAAATAATAAATGGGAATGCATGTTAAAGGCCAATGAAAGTTCAAGAGATTTGTTTTAGGACTTCTTGTACTCAATTCTTTCTACTTTGACATCATCCCCAATTAACTGGTACACATATGTAACAACCGTTGAAGCTTGGATATCCATCAGCACAAAGGAAGGTATGATGTTGCTGAAAACAGAAGAAAAAAACAAAACAAACAAAACATAACATGTAATCAATGACTGAAGAAAATAATTCTTTGTGCTTACTATACGAGGATATTCCTATCTGCAATATGTTCTAATGCAAGTTGTAAGCATGTTATAATATTTAAGCATTATAGTATTTTCAAACATCACAGTGCTGTGTACTTAAGTATCCACAGATTATGGAAAATATATACAGCATTAAACCAATATTAGGTTTGTATTAACCTTAATTTAAAACAGACAGTTCATATGGAATTTATTTGCAAAGTAAGTGGTTATTACATTTTTAGGGTATATTTTTCCTTGAAGCGGATGTTCACCATAATAAAATGCAATCATCCAGTACATGACCCAAGGTATACTTCCATATTAGAAACAATGAATGACCAATAGGTAACATGCTAATGACTTACTTTTCTAGTGCATTGTAGGCTCCTGTGGCAGATCCTGGGTTGATATAAAACTTGTTTTCATGCTCAAATGCCTCAAATTTATGTGTATGTCCTGAAATCATAATATCTACATCAAGCTGCCTTTGCAACAGTGCCAAGCTAGCCATGTCACCCCATGGAATGACCTGATGACCATGGATTAGCCCAATCTTAAACTGACCAACAGTCACAACCTTTTGTTCTGGGTAGTTTAAATTCTGGTAAAAAAAAAATAGAAATAGAGACATTGCATTAAAAAAAACAAAAAAACAAAAGAACAACTATAAAGGATTATGGTTATTCTAAATCTGCTTGCCCCTAATGGAAATTAAAACGTTAATAAGGCAAATAAAAACCATGATCTTTTTGCTGTAGATTCATATAGATGATGATGGCTATAATTGTCTAATTTCATCAAAGTCAAACACTGTTCCATTGTAATCTCGATGGATTTTACAATAGAGTGGGCCTGGCCAACCCGTGTCTCTCCAGCTGTTGTGACACTACAAGCCCCAGCATGCTTTGCCAGAAGATAGCCAACCGATAGCTGGCAAGGTGTGCTGGAACTTGTAGTTTCACAACATCTGGAGAGCCACAGGTTGGTCAGGCCTGCTATAGAAGCTATGTTGCCGACAAAGAATAACTAATTGAAATAACCGACACACTAGGGCTAGTTAACCAACACTGCATATAGAAGAAACTTTAGACCCACAGTAACTAATAAGAAAAAATATGTTATCTCTCTAATGCATGTTAAACCATGTAAGGGTAAGTGTCCAATTGTGTGTGCTATGGTGTAGTGTAAATTTTGCACTTAGATGCAAGGTTTGTAAATGAGCACTATTATATTTTTAGGATTGTATTTAATGCACGAGATAACACATGAGTGCAATTACCTGCATTCAAATAGGAAAAATTTAAAAAATATAGCAAGAACTTAAATCATAAGTATTGCATACAGGAAATGCTGCATCAACTGGCCACAATTCATTACTATATCAATCTAAAGTTCAATCTAGCTCTGTTGAAGAGGGCTAAATGAATTGTGTCCTCTAGCAGAGCGAGCCCCAGTGTAGTTGGTGTCCAAGCTGCAGGTAAGGAGACAACCAAATATTAAAGGATCTTTTCCAAAAGTGGATAACCCCTTTAATTTTTTTTAGAAAACAAATAAAAAGGACATTCATTTGTCTTTACATAAACCATAGAGAGGATTGTTAGAAGTGTAAAGCAGGCAAAACACATAGGTGCCCAAACAGGATGAGATGTGCCTATCTGGACCCTCAGGCTGAGCAGCTGGATCAGTTACATCACTAGGCTCCTTTGATGTGGTTGGATGATGACTGCACACACCAGCCAATAGAGGTCATTTTCCAGACACATTTATCAGAATACCCAATAATGAGCAGATTAATTTCAATTAGATTATAATCAAACATGGTGGTCGTTTTCAGGCCACATACTCTGCAATAAATCAATCTAGTTGCCCCTTTTCAGAGCAGGTGTTGTCAGCGTTGGAACCCTCAACAATAAATAATGCACTATAACTCTTCCTTATTTACATAGTCATAGCTATTTTATATTGAACAGTATGATTCCACAGATCCACAAAAATTACTTATTAAAATTCACCCTAGAAATATCTGACAGATATAAGATCTGTATACACAGCAACATAAATATATGGATTAGATGTAACATTATACTTTCATGGCTATTTATGAAAAGAGAATTTCTTGGAAATGTACATCCAATCATGTGAGTGCAACATAAACTGAACCCTTTGAAAAGTGTAGTCTCACGTGAGCTATAGAACTGCGTTGTGTGTGTGTGTGTGTGTGTGCGCGCGCAACAGGAAGTGCGGAGACCCATTATGTATTTTGTTTAGTTACAATCCACTGCAGCTTTGTAGTTTGTACGAAACTTCTCTAAATAAAAGTGGAAATCATATACATACCAAGATCCAAGCAATTCCAGCTACATGTATCTTTAATGGCATTAAACACTGTCCATAGTGGTGAGGAAACAGTCTATAAGCAACTGTAACAACTGGAAGCTATAAATTATATCTTGTAAATGAGTTTGAGTTCAGAGATCTTGTGAAATGAGTGTAATTAGCCTGATCACATGTGTATTCGTACGGAAATATAATATATATATATACACACACACACATACATATATATATATATATATACACACACACACACACACACACACACACACACACTAAACATATCACAGCACCATATAGCCAGTAACAGCAAATGCACTGCTTGTAGGAATTTAAAAACATAATTTTGTGTAACTATCCTTTAAATATATATAAGCAATAAGAGATAATAAATGAGAACCTCGTCAAAATCTCCTCTGACAATGTGAACATCCCCAGCCAGTGTCTTGAGGTAGTCATAGCTCTCCTTGGTGCAGAGATTCCCGGAGCACAAAATATGTTGTATCTTACCAGGAACAAGCAATTTTTTGAATTTCGCAGGTAAACTGTTACAGCGATGAGGGATGTGTAGATCTCCTAATACCAAGACCAACTACAGAGTTTGGGGAAAAAAAAGTTAAGAGCAATACATATGAATTATACAAGGATGTAATACCAATCAAAATATGAAATTAGTACACAGAGAAAAGGTGCATCCATTCATAGTGAGGATTTGTTGGAATATCTTGGCTCTCAGGAATAACGAAAAAAATAAAAAAATGAACAAAACAGATTGCAAAAAAAACCTATTTAAAACAAATGGATTAAATCACTAATAAGAGGAAGTGTATTAATAAATAAACATGATATGAAAAGTATGATTTGAACAAACTATGGGACTGCTCAAACCTACAATCATGGAAAAAAAATGTTGAGTTGTGAGCAGCAAATACCTGGACATTGGCATCACCAGCACAAAATGAGGTCACAGAGATATGCAGGTTTATGTGATTGTTAATATTTATAATGCAATCTAGACAAAGCATATTATTACTGGTTCCCTCTTATAGAGTGGATGCATCTTTAAACATAATTAATTTGTCAAAATACTAACTATGATAAATTGTTAATCAATAAATGCATTCTAAATAATAATTATGTGCATAGCTGGACAAATTTTAGAGCTAAATCTGACATGGCTGATGTGATTTGAGCCAGTTTGATCAGAACTCCAAATGGTCGACTTTCCAAGTTCCAATAAAATAAAGTAAGCCAATCTAGGGTCTACATCAATTGAAAGTCTGACGAATATATGAATCTAAGCAATGCAAGACAAATTTATCTTTAACAAAATAACAGATTGGTTTTGCTCTAGCCATGCAAAACAGCACATGACAAACACAAAAGACAGCGAGAGTATTAAAGTAATACAGGACACTGTGAATGCAGCTATCCCTGATGTAAGGTTTCTAATTATATTTCCTATCAAAGTTTATATGTAACTGCTGATCAATAATACTATGCAGATTATATCAACAATTGATTTTTGTTTTTTTAAAAAAATAAGGGTTTGTATGTGTTACCTACAGAAAAAAAAAGTTTTAGCTGGAAAGGAGTTGGTAGTTGGATGTGAGCAGTATTAAATCAATAGTTTTTAATAAGATAAGTATTTATATTAGAGAGGGATAGGAAGGATCCAAATCATTACCTCACCAGTGTTAGTGCACAATTAGAGGAAACTTACTCTGTGCCCAGGCTTATGGAGGAGTTGATTGCAGACAGGGGAGTATGAAAGGGTGAAACATGAGCGATGTTAAATAAAAGAAAGCAAAAGAAAATGGGTGACAAATTAGGAAAATGAATACAAAAATAATCATCGACTTGGGATGTTAAGAGAGAAAATGATTTGAGATTCCTTTAAATGCTGAAAATAAAAGATGTTCTGATGGAGGCATATTAAATAAAGAATTTTACATTGTTACTAGTATAGTAAATACGTATAATTTTATGTTAGCTGCAGGGCATAAACGTCCATAAATAATGACATTTTCAGATCAAGGAAATCGTAGGTGTTATGATCAAGAATACATTAAAATATCATTACATAACATAGTATATACATTACATGTAAATAAAACCGCACATATTTGAGACGGATTACAGGCTGGAAAAACTAGACACAATTACATTATAGGATGTTATAATAACTACATATTATTCGTGCAAATACTTTATTAAATGTAAGTTCAGCTTTATTCAATTGGAAAATAAGTGGCCTGTAAGGGCAATTGTGCACAGAGATGTTGCAAAGAGTGTGTATTGCTCGGCTTGTCTGTGATCATATGACTACACCAACACCCTTCTGCAATCACTTAGAGGCACAGGCCCCTAGTCACTCCATGCCCGTAATGCGGCAATTCTTTCTTCCTGTTCCAGTTCATACCCAACCGGCAACCACTGCCTGCATATGGTAAAGAAGCTGCGTAAAATAATAACCGAGGTTTCGGATTACTGAACGCTTCATAGCAAGGTCTTACCATCCTGCACCCCGGAGCCGTCAGTCAGACTGGAGGTAGTGAGCAAGCACTTTGACCAATAGGAAAGCAACAACCTCTGCCAGTCACAATATGGCGTCAGAGCGAATACAAAAGTCTCTAACATCGACCAATCGGAGAAGGAGCCGTGGATGTAATAAATACGGAAGACGGGAAGTGCCAAACTTACACAACATTAGACAGATATAGCAGCGCGTACTTGTTCCTGGTGTGCGCGCGACTTTCCTCGAGTGCACGCTGCGTCACGCGGCTGTGTGGGTCTCCCGCGGTTTTGAAGTACGGTCGTCACGTGTTGGTGCCCAGGACCTAGTTACTGCCATCAGTATCAGTATCAGTATCAGTATCAGTATCAGTGCCAGTGCGCAGTGCTGTGTATCAGTAGTAATCAGCCATAGTCAGGCCCTGTGCCATTTCTGTGCGAAAAATGAAGTGTGTGATTCCAGGGGGACACTTGAAAGGTATTAAAAAATGTAATACGGCTAGCAGCCTTGTAAACTGAGGAATATTTTTTACAATGAGACTTGGGAAAGATTTATCAGAAAGCTAAAGCAAGAGGTAAAATGAGGTGCATCTGATAAATATCCGATAACTATAGATATCACAGCAAAATGTATTTATATAGCACCAAGTTCATACTTTGCAGCATTTTTTCCACACCTGCCTACAACTTAACACAGTACTGTATATAGTTAGATATATAATCAACTTTTAGCAAACAGTAGATATATAAATAAAAATAATATCTTACTTTTTACTACAAATATCAGTTTCATTGTTCACAGATTTTTATAGTACAAAGTGTAAGCTGTTTTTTGCTTTTTTTCCCCCCATACAATTTATTATAAAAATTCCTGTAATGGTTAAAATTCCTGTCTAAATTCTGTTTTTTAGTTCTAGTACAGTGTTGAAATTTAATAATTGGACAACGGTGGTAATTAATAAGCAAGTCCAGAGATGTGATAAAAGAACCAGTTTATACAGGTCTAGAGGCTGGAGCCTGAAGAAGGACACCTGGCCACCTCAAGGAACAATGATCAGAGGAATTAACCAATGACACGTTGAGTTCTTGGGAGGACATGACCCATCGCCCTATGAATGTGGGCCTTAATACTGTAACTGTATCTTTGTGATGTGGTGGCTTAGTGGTTAGCACTTCTGCCTCACAGCACTGGGTGCATGAGTTTTATTCCCGACCATGGCCTTATCTGTGTGGAGTTTGTATATTCTCCCTCGTGTTTGGGTGGGTTTCCTCCGGGTGCTCCGCTTTCCTCCCACACTCCACAGAACATACTGGTAGGTTAATTGGCTGCTATCAAAAATTGATCCTAGTCTCACTCTCTCTGTGTGTATGTTAGGGAATTTAGACTAAAAAACAAGAACAACAGCGCTAAATTACAATCCAGGGTCAGTAGTACAAAAAAAAGTTCAAGGACCAAGGCAGAAGTAAAATCCCTATATTTATTGTACATACATATAATTATAATATGGATCCAATATAAAACAAGGAGATAATACTCCTATATATAATATAAAAAGGAACTCCTATTAAGAGTAGAACCAATCATATGCGCAAGCACAGCAACATAAAACACTAGTCTTTTTTACAAAATCCACAATCACATAAATGTCTGGGGGCCTATAATGGAGATAATGTATGCACTAGATTAGTAGTATCTGGATTAGTAAACCTATTTCAAGTCCAGTGAAAGCCATCGGTACTCACGGTCCCCTTACTTCCTGCTTGTTTCACGTCTCTCCAAAGTAAATTTTTATACAGCTATCCGCTGTTGTATCCACAGTGCATTATAAACTTAAATCATCCTAGCGGTCTTGGTCCGCAGCTCTCCCGTGACTCACCGCTGTCAGCATGTAGCGATGTGTGCTGTGTGCCAAAAAAATCTGCCCGGGCAGAGACAAAGAGTAGTGTTAGATGGTTCCTCATAAAATTAGTCCATAGTAACCTGTCAGACAGACAGCCAAATCCGGTTACTATGGACTAATTTGTATTGGTCTGCATGCTATTGCATCCTGTGTGTCATCTCCACTGTCTAGTGGTAATGCTTCACAGAACATTGCATTCTGTCTCCAGCATCTCCTGTGTCTATACTCTCTTCCCCTAGGTGTCTATCTTTCTGCTGCTGGCGATTGTTTGGCAAATTTGATTTGTTACGCTGTACACACCTTATTACGTATTCAGCCTCCACTTATTTCCCTTTTTCTGTACCCCTACCCCCCCCCCCCCACCCCTAATCTTGCAACACTTTAATAAAAGTTTTAATGGAATAAAAAAACTTTTAAATTGTTATTTTCCCATTTTGCTCTTGTTAAATAGACTAGTTTTTTTGGCATCATTAAAGTGATTTAATACACACCGATAAAGTTTTTTTTAAATTTGTATGACTCCAGTTCACAAATTGCAAATTCTCAACACTGTTTTTCACAGCACTTATAAAGGACTGCATCTCCATGTATAAAATATAATCAAAGAATGAATCTTTCATATCTAAATGTAAAAAAATGGCAAAAAGGAGACTGTGCAGATCTAGAGTGTGATATGCTTTCGTTCTAGCCTCCTGTAGCCAACTTACACCAGTTTCTAATTATTCTATATTGCAAATATAGAACTAAAATTATACTGTTTGCATGATGAAACATGGGATTGGTATAATTCATACAGTGATTTAATACACTCCAGATTTGGTCAAGTCAATATACAGTATGCGGGTCAGTGTGAAACAGAATATCTCTAGGTGTGGCGGATGCAAAGCCTAGAGTTTTACATGCTTCCATTTCGGGACCTCTATGAACACCTGTCAAGGTGCTTGAGATCTATGATGGATCTCATCTACAAATTGATTTCTTATTCCTTTGCCTAATATTACAGTGTTGCTAATACATGATTATGTATGATAATAATACATTTTGAAGGTGGTTTGTTCATTGATGTATTTTTTTTGCATTATGTGCTAGAATTTATTATAACATTACCAACCTGTATGCTTGCTTCTCTTTTGTTAGTGTTTGGAAAAGCACTCCATTCCCTTTCGAGAATTGGTGATGAGCTGTGGTTTGACCCATTAGATAAAGGTGTAAGTTTTTCTTATTGCATGTCATAAATTACCACTGTTGTTATTTGTTACTCATGCATAATGTTAAAGATAAACAGTGCAACTGAAAATTGATGAAGAAATGTAACATTAGTTGAAAATTATACATCTGTCATTTAATTGTATTCATGTTAATTTTTAATGTAGGTAATGTTAATGCTTTCTTTCAATAAATGTATGTTCAAGGCGATGAAACTTGAGTTGGAGGGAATTTGACTGCTTATTGTTCCTTAATGTTATGTTTTACTTTGTTATTCTATACTGCTATGGCATGCCGTTTGCTACCACATTTCACAAATACTACATACAGTGGTTTGTTCCATGAGCTGCTTTTAAATGCACATGGCTGAATAGCTGCTGTGTAGGAACCACTCAGCAGTAGACTAGATCTTACACAGTCTACATTTAATAGGGCATTTACCAGGGTGAGTAGGCATTAAAGAGGACTACTTTTCAGGATGCTATGATGCCTTGTCCCCATCTGTGTCAATCTTTAGCATACCTGCCAACAATCCTGTTTTTTTGCTGGACAATACCAATTCCAGTGGGCATGAACTGGATGGTTTTGGGTTATGGCCTAAATTGTCCTGATTTTGTAATTGGAAATGTTGGCAGGTTTTCCTTAGCATTCTGCATTACCACACATATCTAAGCCCACAAATCTAAAGCTGATATGTGCAATGATTTTGAAGTTATATGCCTTTAAAGTTGCAATTTTTAATGAAAAACTTGCTTTTAACGTTTTTTTAAATTGCAATTGTAGCTCACCTGATTAAGCTAAATAGTTGCAGATGCCACCCGGCTGGCAATTTGTTTTAGGAAGAACACTGTTATTGCATATTTGTTCACTCTTTGTTCTTACTTAACAGATTATAATCGTTGCTTGCTTTAACATAATATACTTTCTATATGTCTAGCTTGCCTTGAGAGCGGTTAGCTCTTCCAGATCAGCATATGCCTGTGTCGTCTTTTCATCCTTCTTTTTTCATAGCTACCATAAAGCATCTATTCATGAACAAGGTCATGGTGATGTTCTTTTGCAACTAAATTGCAAATTTTCAATGAAGGCAAGTAAAGTGTTAATAATTTTCACTTATATTAAGAGACAGTACATTAAATACAATTTGTAAAATGTGTAGTACTGTGATTGTAAATATAATTTTTTAATTAAACAGTCATTAGAGACAATCAAATGATAAAAGTCCATGCAACATAAAATATGTGTTTTTCCAAAAGTTAAGAATCATGGCCAGCTTGCGCTGCATAAGAGGAGCAAGACGCAGAAAAGTGGGACATGCTCCAGTTATCCGGGTACATTTCTTAGTTACCACGGTTTCAAGGAGTGACCGCTTCTCCTACACCCGCTTACGCGATTACATTATCATATGGGGTGGGGGTCTGGACACATGAGAAGCCCTCGAGGATAATCGTAGTTAATGGCCGCAATACCCTGCATATATACACAGCTCCAGTGCATTCGCATTAGTGCACATGCCCTGGATTGGCCCACACACATTGGACAGGAAGACCAGTTGCTATGACTCAGGCGCCCACGTTTGGCCAATGACATCATCACGCACATATGGCTAAAAAGAGCCTGGGAATGTAGGTCTGGGCTTCTCACTTCTTGGACTGCAGAATTTCCTTTAAAATTAGAAAACATCTTTTTACCTCCTCCATTTTTTCCTTATTCTCCACTCTGATTATTGTTTATGGGAAAATGATTAATGTTTATGGGAAAAGCATTATTGTTTAAAGGACCAGGATTACGATGGAACCAAGATTATTATTATTACAGTTTGACAAGGATTACGAGAAAACATGGGAATTATACATACACATAGAGATAGTGAACATATGGGAGATGAAGAAAGAGATCAGCAATGGAAATTTATGTGATCTGCATACAGATATTGTATCATCTATGTTGAACTGCGTATGTTTTGTGTGTAAGATTATGGTTTTGCAGATATAGGTTTTAACATTGTTGTATACGTAAAATTTATATTTATATATATTTATATACACTCATGGCTACTTTCTTAGGTTACATCTGTACATTACTACAAATATCTAATCAGCCAATCATGTACCAGCAATTCAATACATAAAAGCATGCACATATGGTCTAGAGGTTCAGTAGTTGTTCAGACCAAACCCCAGAATGGGTAAGAAATGTGATCTAAGTACTTTTGAACATGGTATTGCTGCCAGACATGGTGGTTTGAGTATCTCAGAAACTGCTGAATTCCTAGGATTTTCACGCACAACAGTCTCTAGAGTTTACAGAGAATGGTGCGCAAAACAGAACACTTCCAGTGAGCTGCAGTTCTGTTGGTGAGAATGCCTTGTTAATGAGAGAGGTCAAAGGAGAATGGCCAGACTGGTTCAAATTGGCAATAGGCTACTGTAAACCAAATAATGATTTACAGCAGTGGTATGTAGTAGAGCATCTCTGAATGCACCACACACTGAACCTTGAAGTGGATGGGTTACAGCAGCAGAAAACACACCGGGTTTCACTCCTGTCAGCTAAGAACAGGAAACAAAACTACAGTGAACACAGGCTTGCCAATATCGGACAGTTGGAGAGTGGGAAAACATAGCCTGGTCTGACGAAACTTGATTTCTGCTGCAACATGCAGATGTTAGGTTCAGAATTTGACATAGTCAACATGAATCCATGGATCCATCCTGCCCTTTGTCAACGGTGCAGCCTGGTGGTGGTGGTGGGGTAATGGTGTGGGGAATGTTTTCTTGGCACACATTAGGCCCCTTTATAACAACTGAGCTTCATTTACATGCCACATACAACCTAAGTATTGTTGCTGACCATGTGCATCCCTTTATGGCCACAGTCTATTCATCTTCTAATATCTACTTTCAACAGCATAAAGTGCCATTTGACAATGCACACATCACCTCTACAGAAAACAGGTTCCTCTTAGCGCTGCATTGTAATGTTAAGGTATCTGTGCTGCTCTGACAAAAAAAGATAATAATAGCCAAAACACTCTTTAGTGTTAGTATGTAAGTTGTAAGAAGTTTTGCTTCTTTTGCATTATTGAACTCTTGTCACTTAATATTTACTTATGCGAGGGTCATTCTGTTACTAACTTACCTTATTTACACAATTACTCTTATCAGTTGCAGTTTTATGAATCTGAAAAAAGTGTACACAGTTTTTTTATGTGTATATTGTTTATTGCTTTGTTTAGATACTTTGTCAAACCTGTGTTTTACTCAAATTCCTTAAAACATTCTAGCATTATATACTTCTAGCATCTAGTCTTCCTCCTTACACTTACATTCTCACCACCTTACACACTAACACGTCATCTCAAGCTGGTTCCACAAACGTGTCACGGTCCGTAGACTGGATAGGTGCCCAGTGGCAGGGAGGAAGGCTGGCTAACAGGAGATGAGATGGAATAAAGGTCAAACAAGCCGGATTCGGTACACAGAGGCGTAGAGGTCCAAAAGGTTGAGGCAGAAGCGAAGTGGATGGCAAGCCGAGGTCGGTACACGTGTAGTAGATGCTGGTAGACAGGAACAGCAACAGGAGCAGGAGCTAGATCACAGGCACAGAGCACAATAATCGGGCACTGGAGACAGGAACTGGCCAGGCTTTTATAGGAAGTCAAGAGGTGGAGCCAAGGCATGCTGGTAGATCAGGAGATCACTGGAACTGATCTAGAACACTGAATAAATGCAAAGAACTGTCCAGCAGCTAGAATAGCTCAGTCAGCAAAGCAGCAGTCCACAGAGGCAGAAGCCCTGGTTTCGAATCCTGACAACATGACTTTGAGTTCAGTGTACATCAATGGCTTTCACAGTCAACAGATTTCAGTCAGGTAGAGCACTTTTCTGATGTGGTGGAACAGCCTACAAATCTGCAACAAATGTGGGATGCTATCATGTCATCAAGGACCAGAATCTCTAAGGAATGTTTCCAGCACCTTGTTGAATAATGCCAGGAAGGATTTAGGCTATTCTGGGGCAAAGAGGGGTCCTAACCAATACTAGAAAGGTTTATCTAATAAAGTGGCCTCTGCACTGGGCTTTCTAGTAAATATACAGGTTTGGTACAGTGACAATTGAGAAAAGAACTCGAGAAGAACTTGAGTTTGTGTGGTCTAAATAATATAAGGGGAGGATTGAATGCAATTAAAAAATGAGGAAAAGTACAGAGGTACCGAGTGTTTAGTAACATTTTTAATATGCTCCACTTTCTGGAGGTACGATGTGCTGTACACGGAACCTGGTACACATGGTGACTTGATTTTTACAAACTCTGCATTAAGCTGTTATTATAATAAAAGCCCCTTTCTGGATTTTCAATAAATCAGTTAGGCCAAGAAAAGTGTGTATCTCAATATGTTTTAAACTTCTCCATTCATTGTATATGGTGTAAACTTACAGAAATTTTGTATATTTTCAGGGCTGTTTCTGCTTTTCTACTTTGTAGGTTGTTACATTTGTGTAGTATAGCAGTCTCCAGCTTTAGCTGCTACAAGTCTGAATTGCTTTAAAAGAGCTTGTTATTGTGCTTGTTTCCTGTAATTTGACTTATGCTGAATCAATGTGCAACACTTATTATAATCGTTAAAACTGTGGTGATGTATCATTTTGCCGTTGCAATTGCCAAACTTGCATTTTTGTGTTGCAGTCTCTTCTACCGGTATTTAGATGTTTGAGCACATTGGAGAGAAATGTGGAAAAATGCCACATTTACATAAATTTCAATTCATGCCACATGGTTTTTCATTTTCTCTGTAAGCATGGTAAGTAAAAATATTTAAGTAATATATTATTATATATAATCATTAATTAATAAAATGCTTAGTTTCATATTTCCTAAAAGAATATAGCAGCACATTGTTCCTGATCTGTTTTACATTGAAATTTAATTAGTTACAGATATTTAGGTTTTTTTGAAGACAAAGTAGTCATATTAAATAGTACTAAAATAATACAATCTCTATGGTCCCTACTATCTGTCTACCTCAACAGACATGTATTATTAAAGGGTATCCCAAAGTTATCGTATTCACAATGCAGAAATATGGCAGGCAGAATTTACAGATAATGTGGAATGCACGTGCAAGTGTAGCTGGCAATTGAAAATGTTGCACACAAGTGTATGCGCATGTACGCTATGATCGGAATTGAAAATGCATCCATATCTGAATGAGTAGCAGTTGCATCCACTAGACAACAGACACACTCCTCAGATACTTACATCCAACTTCTGAATATGTACACAAATCTTTTATTTGCCATTAAGCATCATTTAAACTTGATTAACCTAGCTAACACAGCAGGAACAACTACCTGATATTAGTACAAAAAAACAATAATTTTATTTATCTTTGCTTTAACATGCTTGTCAAATGATAACCTATTGTCAAGCGACTATTAAAGACTCCGTGTTTGCGAATCATTTGCAAACCTCTATTTATAAGCGGTTTCCTAGTTCGTTTTTCTTTATCATCCACTACTTACACCTGCCTCTGACCACCTGAAAATAAAACTGCTTTAAGGAATCGCAGGCGCAGCAATAGCGCCGAAGAGGAATAAGGGAGGATGGTCGCTAGGCAGCCCAATGCAAGTGACATGAAGAAAGTGCAGACAACGAAGTCCGTCCTATTTTGTTACAGCTGAGCAGTGCAGGTAGCCACTCAGGGAAAGGAGGGGGCAGGGGGCAAGACAAGAAGCAGGACAAGGTGAGAGTAGTTAAAGGAGAGGGGGAAGGAAGCTTATTATACATAGTTTTTCAGTTTTAATTTAACTGAGGAAGAACTGGACGCTCTAGGGCATCAGCCCTGGGGCTGGTAAATATGAATTCCTAAATTCAAATGAAAGATAAGGAAATTTTAAACGATGAACTTTAAAAAAGAAAAAAAAAAATCATTCATTTTATTTTGATTAATTTAGCATTGTGTGTCCTTTTAATACTACAAAGTAAATACATTAAAATAAGGAAGCTATGTAGTTTGAACTAAAGTATAAATGTTAGAGGAATTGTATTGCACTCAGATAGCAATTGTTAAGCAGAGAGGCCGGGTTAGGAGACTTGCAAGTTAATGTGTGTAACAAAATAATACTATCTAAGGTGGGACAAGGCAGAGGCACAATTGCTTAGTTCAGGGGCATAATTTGGACTCTGTTTTTGTTTTTTGTTTTTCTGTTTTATTTTTGTTGATATACTTCAGGCATAGACCATGCTGTTGATGCTAACAATTAGCCTCCCCCTTTCTCAGACATTCTTTTGTTTGATGTGATTAGTTAGGAGACAGGAAGTGAAATTGTATGTAGATCGGGCTGAGTACCAGCAGGGGACAAGGTTAAATCCAGGCTGTGGTTACAATTACAATAAGGAATATATGTTATTATATACATTTATTTCTTAATAGTAAGATTTTTAGTCACTCAGAATATATACATGCTGTGGGTTCTTTTCCTTTATCTATTCCGTCCACTTCCCGGTCACATGTCTGTCCTGTGCTGATGTAGTTTTATAGATACTCTACCTTAAATTACTATTATTACTACAGTGTGATATATATATATATATATATATATATATATATATATATATATATATATATATATATATATATGATACTACCTTACTGATACTTATTATATTACAGACATTAGGTGCAGGTCTGCATACATATATTATTTATTATTATACTGTAAGACTATTAAATGTATTCAACGTTCCTCAACCAAATGCATTTTCATTACAAGTTGAATGCAAATATATTTATGCTGCACAGGTTAATTTATTACGCAGTTAGACTCCTTTAAAATATATCATTAGCAGCATTGAAGTCATTGCTTATAAGCTGCACTCATTATCAGCATTAATAATAGTGCATATGCATATATGTTATGGTGTTGGGCTAAATATAGCAGGCATATATATTTGTAATTTGTAAAATACTGATGTAGAACAGTAACTAAATAATAGGTACGTCAGTGAAGGCTGTAGATAATTTAATGTGGTTAAATACCGTAGTAGCGGTATAACAGGGTGTGCACTGGTCACTTTTCGTGTTTTGGGTTCTGATTACCTTGAGGTTTTGGGTTTGAATGGGTTTTGCCAAAACACCCCACTCAAGGTTTTGGTTCTGATTTTGGGTTTTGGGTTCTGATTTTTTTTTAAAAAAGCATAAAAAGTGCTAAAATCCAGATTTCTGGATTTTTTTCACTCCTACGCTATTATTAACCTCAATAACATTTATTTCCTCTAATTTCCAGTATATTCTGAACACCTCACACCTCACAATATTGTTTTTAGGCCAGAAGGTTGCACCGAGGTAGCTGGATGACTAAGCTAAGCGACACAAGTGGGCGGCACAAACACGTGGCCCATCTAGGAGTGGCACTGCAGTGGCAGACAGGATGACAGTTTGAAAAACTAGACCCCAAAGAGCACATAATGCCAAAAAAAAAGGTGCAAGATGGAATTGTCCTTGGGCCCTCCCACCCACCCTTATGTTGTGGAAAAAGGACATGCACACTTTAACAAACCAATCATTTCAGTGACAGGGCCTACCAAACTACTGTGGCTGAAATGATTGGTTTGTTTGGGCCCCCACACAAAAAAAGCTATTCATCTCTCCCTGTACAAAGTAAACTTTCTCTACTGAGGCAAGATGTCGTCCTCATCCTCATCCTCTGATTCCTCGCCCCCTTCAGTGTGTACTTCCTCATCCTCACACATTATCAATTCGTCCCCGCTGGACTCCACAATCACCGGTCCCTCTGTAGTCTCTGGAGGCCATTGCTGGTCTTGATTGAAGAATTGATAATTAATTTTTATGAACATCATCTTCTCAACATTTTGCGGAAGCAACCTCCTTCGCCGCTCACTGACCAGGTTCCCCGCTGCACTAAAAACTCTTTCGGAGTACACACTGGAGGGGGGAAAACTCAGGTAAAATAGAGCCAGTTTGTACAGGGGCTTCCAAAATGCCTTTTTTTCCTGCCAGTAAAAGTAAGGACTGTCTGACATGTCTACTTGGATGGTGTCAGCAAAGTAATCCTCCACCATTTTTTTCAATGGTGACAGCATCCAATGCAGCGACAGTAGACATGTCTGCAATGGTTGGCAGGTCCTTCAGTCCGGACCAGTTGTTCTCTGCATCCCCGCCAGCGGGTCGTTTATGAAATCTCAGCTGTTTCCTCGCAGCCACAGGTGTGGAAGAAAATGAAGGAGGAACTGTTGGCATGTCACGGTCCTCTTCAGATGACCATCTCCTGACCAGCAGGTCTTTGCACAGCTGTAGACTTGTGTCCGCCGGAAACAGACACAACATACGCTTTAAACCGAGGATCGAGCACGGTGGCCAGAATGTATTCCTCTGACTTTAAAAGAGCGACCACCCTCGGATCCTGGCAAAGCATACGAAGGGCTTCATCCACAAGAGCTACAAGCTTTGTGGAATCGCAATGGTTTACCAGCTCCTCCCTCACTTTCTCCAGCTGCTTCTGCAACAGCCTGATCAGGGGAATCGCCTGACTCAAACTGGCAGTGTTGGAACTGACTTCTCGTGTGGCAAGTTCAAACGGCTGGAGAACCTTGCACAACACGGAAATCAGTCTCCACTGCGCTTGACTCAGGCGCATCCCCACTCCTTTGCCTATGTCGTAGGTGGCTGTGTAGGCTTGAATGGCCTTTTGCTGCTCCTCCATCCTCTGCAGCATATAGAGGGTGGAGTTCCAGCACGTCACAACCTCTTGTTTGAGGTGATGGCAGGGCAGGTTCAGGCTTTTCTGATGTTGCTTGAGTCTGCGGTAGGCAGTGGCAGAATGCCGAAAGTGTCCATCAATTTTGCGGGCCACCGCAAGCATATCCTGCACACCCCTGTCACTTTTCAGGTAATGCTGCACCACCAAATTTATTGTGTGGGCAAAACATGGCACGTGCTGGAAATTGCCCATATGCAATGCCCGCACAATGTTACTGGCATTGTCCGACACCACAAATCCCCAGGAGAGTGTAAGTGGGGTAAGCCACTGCGAAATGATTTCCCTCAGTTTCTCTAAGAGGTTGTCAGCGTTGTGCCTCTTACTGAAACCGGTGATACACAACGTTGCCTGCCTTGGAACGAGCAGGCGTTTCGGAGATGCTGCTACTGATGCAGCTGCTGCTGTTGTTCCGGAAGGCGATGCATCTACCCAGTGGGCTGTCACAGTCATATAGTCCTTAGTTTGCCCTGAACCACTTGTCCACATGTCCATGGTTAAGTGGACAGTTGGTACAACTGAATTTTTCAGAGCACCGAGGACACTTTTTCGTACTTCTCTGTACATCCCGGGTATCGCCTGCCTAGTGAAGTGGAATCTCGACGGGATTTGGTACCGGGGACACACTACCTCCATCAACCGTCTAAATCCCACACCACTGATGGCGGACACCGGACGCACGTCTAACACCAACATAGCTGTAAAGGCCGCAGTTATCCGCTTTGCCATAGGATGACTACTGCCGTACTTCGTGTTCATGGCAAACTACTGTTGTACGGTCAATTGTTTAGTGAAAGACGTAGCGGTCTTACGACTTTCCCTCTGGGAAGAGGACCGACTACCAGGGGTAAGGATTTTGGCCACCTAGGGACATCCTCCCTTATACGTCACCTGAAGAACCTTCATAATTCAGTGTTTAGTTCAGGAACTCTGGCTAGGACCGTCAGCAGTTCAGGGACACCTAAATCCCTTGGTCCTGTTGTATCCACACCAGCAACACCCTCCTCGTCAATTTCCTCCTCGATCTCTATTGGAGATAGTCCTGCAGGCCTTGTCACCGGCATGACTGAGTCCTCTTCAATCCAGGATTCTTCCGGAGGATCCTGCAGCGCTACGCCTACTACTGCCGCTGCTGCTGTTGCTGCTGGTAGTCTCTTGAAAACGGGACTTGGAAATAGACACACATACAGGTTTTCTCTCCCAATTTGGAAACAGGCAGACACAAGGATTTTGCTACACGTGCCCTTCGAGCAGGGGAGAGCTGGCAAATTTTAGCTCGGGGGCAAGACCTGACTATAGCAGCCTATTAGGAACATTTTAAATGGAAAAAATGCAGGTGGCCCAATGACGCAGCCCAAGGTAGCTCTCTATGGGACCGGCAGATGCCCCCCTGCCACCCAGCCCAGCCTGCCCCTGCCTTTGGGTGTAGGTAATGTTTTGAACATGAGGATATAGACTTAAATATGAGTAAAATGTACACTGTATATTGTTAGTAGTTTAAGTGAAAAAGATTTGAAATACTGTAGATGTCTTTACAATGTTTGTGATTATTGTGAGAGTTAGTGAAGATGTTACTGTGGTAGAAAATATCTGTGTTGTAAGCTTTGCTATAAAATCACAGACCATATGGTATAGCTTTTAAGAAGTGTATGTAAGTGAATAGTAAGAGATATTGTTATTTAGGAAGATATATGTTTGGGAATACTTACTTGGGAAATATAGTTGCATTGTATTTGACTACACTGTGTGACACTGTATAGCTTGTAACTATCTGCTAAATAAGAATACACATTGTATTGTGTAATCTGCCTCAGCTAACTCCCCTCCCCCCCTATGTGTGTAATGGATACTAGTTAAACAGATGTATGATGAGATGGAAAGACTTCTTTGGATGTACATAGTTTGAATTGAAATGACTGAATGTTGCTGGGAAGTTTGTAGATATCCCTTCCCCTGTTAGACTAAAGAAATATTAGTGGACATTGTGTGATAAATGCTGAGCCAACATGTGCTTGTAACAAAGCATTGTAAGTCAGCCATTTTGGATGGATTGTAAGAAGAAGTTTCATTATGGTGTAAGATACATACACACAGTTACATGCACATACACACACATGCATAATTAGCAACAAATTAATAAGATATTGTACCTACACACAGAATGCCATCTATTATATGTTCCGTGTGTAAGATTGTTATTGAAATTATATTATTACATTATTGTACAAGTAAAGATTCTATTTCATACATATATATCTGCGTTGTGGTTATGAACTTATAATGTCTTGATACAGGAGATATTATATATAGAAATCTGTGATACAGTAAATTAGGTTTAAAGGACTGAAGTAGGCATGTGTCACACGCTGCTCATTCGGCTTCCATAGACCAAGACTGAGACACTCACATGTGTCTCATTAACAGACTTCAAACATCTAGTGCTGATCTGCGCAAGTGCAGACTGATTACCTGTTCATTTCTAATTGGATTCCTATTGGTTCCTGTGTTGGTTCCAGACTTGAAAAGGCACTTCCTCCCTTTACTTTGGGCCTGTTGATCAAATTACCTGTCTGGTTAGGTCTCTACCTATTCTATGAGCTCTCATCTGGATCGTCAGTGCCTCTGCTGTATCGTTACTCCGCGGTCTGTACCGCTCAAGCTGCACCTGTTTCCACTGTGTTGCTACTCCACGGGTTATACCGCTCAGCTACACCTGTCTCTGCTGTGTTGCCATTCCACGGGCTATACTGCTCAAGCTGCAACCACCTTTGCTGTGTGCTACACCATGGACTAACTCGCTTCAGCTGCACCCGTCTCTGCTGTGTTACTACTCTACAGGTTGTACCACTCAAGCCGCATCTACCTCTGCTGTGTTGCTACATCTCGGACTATACTGCTCCAGTTGCACCTGTTTCCACTGTGTTGCTACTCTACGGGCTATACCGCTCAAGCTGCAACTACCTCCGCTGTGTGCTACTCTGTGAGTTATACCGCTCAAGCTGCAACCACTGTCGCTGTGTGCTACATCACGGGCTATACCGCTCAAGCTACAACCACCTCCGCTGTGTGCAACTTCACAGGCTATACCGCTCAAGCTGTAAACCATCTCTACTGTGTGTCACGCCTCGGGCTATACTGCTCCAGCCACATCTGCCCTCGCTGTATCGTTGACCCTGGAACGGGACTGTTTAAACCACACCTGACCCTGTCGGCTTGCTCCTTCAAGTCATCTCTCAGAGCCGTTCTATCCAGCTTCATCTGTCCCGCATTGGTCACTCTGGCTCAGTGGCATTACAGGTCGTATAACCAAGCTGCTTGTTGTCCTTTTTCCTGGCTGAACTGTTCAAGTATCATTGAAAGCATTAAGGCACTATTTGGTATCGGGCCTCTGCCGCATCTACTGTGTATCTACGGCTACCTGGACTGTTAAACTCTCCTTTGATGTGTGCTGTGCTATTGTGATACCATACACTTGTGCCTCATTCTTTCCACCCTATTGCTGGACTGTTCATTCAAAGCCATATCCATTTACTCATTGATTATTCATATTGTCTATGACATTGTCGGAGGCTCCGCCCACCTTGTACCACGTTTCCAGTGTATATGCATCTACCAAGATTTTCCTGTATATTCATTCAGTCATAATTAACCGCTGATTGTACTTTTATCCTGCATCTGTCATCTGTTTGAACCTTGGGGTACCATTACCACTTACCAGTGTATAGTTAGACTCTCCCTGAGGATCCGTTCTCACAACATCATTGAACGGATCCAGAGTCCAGAATACCAAACCGTGACAGCATGTCATAAGAGGGAAATTGTAAATGCGTATGGTATTGTAATGAGCGTATCAAGAAATAGAATAATAAGATAGCGTGCGCAATTATGGCGTTAATACAGGTCCTTTTACATGAACCCATAAGCAATTGCTCAAACTTGCTCTTACTGTACATTGCTTATGTTAGAACACCCCTTCCCTCCCGTAAGTAGCAAAAATTTGTTCATCTGGATAGCCCTAGTTGCGTACATTCAGTTTCTGAACATGTGCAAGAAAATGCAAAGATACTGTCACATGCCAGACCCGCAAGCGGGTGCCGGACGACTTACCTGCTCCAGGCAGGCAGAATGTTCGTCCTCCCGATGGCGGGCGCCCTCTTGCCCATGCGCAGACCCGATTATTTATTTAATACCTCCCCACTTGCCTCCCATTGGTTCCACTTTGTTGGTGGGATATTTAAAGCACCTCACAGAGCCGTCAGGTGTCTGTTCTTTGTGCTCACTTCTCTGAAGTGTTAGGACCTGGCTCCCTTTGCTCCTGGATTCCTCCTAGATCTATATCTATATTGGACTCTACACTGAATCTGTAAACGATCTGTATTGGATTCCATGCTGTTCCAGTGACTCCATTATTTCACTATTCTGTGTCACCTCATCGTGTACAGCTTACAGTTCAGTGCTACCTACCCGCAGACTATTTGTATTGGACTTCACGCTGTTCCAGTCTCTTCAGAGGTTCCCTCTGCCATTAGCTATCATCTTTTTGTTCTCTGCTCTTCTAAGCGAGTCTCTCTGGTACTTACCCAAGGGGCCGCAACCTGTGGGGCAGGGGCTACAAAGACCATACCTCCTTGCGCGGGTTCCTGGTGAAGACCAACTGTTCCGTTAGACTCCGCTCCTTTGGGTAGAGTTGGGCCACACTGGGTCGATCCGGTGGATTCCTAGATCACCCGAGAACTCTGTGACAGTAAGAACAGGCCAAAATGTTGGATCCCACGGGAGAACCTTCAGCTAAAGATATGCTTCAACATTTAGTTGTACGAGTGATGCAACAAGACGCTATACAACACCAGTTGTTACAGTGCCTCCAAGCTTTAGCCGCTCGTCTGGATAACCTACAAGCTGCACAGTCATCTGCCTCTTTTTCTCCTTCGGATAAACCAGTTGCTCCTCAGGCAGCTGCTGCAACTACCTCCACACTAAGGTTACCCACGCCTGCAAAATTCAATGGGAACCCTAAACTCTGTTACTGTTTCTTGAGCCAATGTTCTATTCAGTTCGAGCTGCAGTCACAGAACTTTCCTACTGAGAGGACAAAGGTCGCTTACATTGTTACCTTGTTGACCGGACAAGCCTTGGGCCTCTCCCTTGTGGGAGAGATGACCCTTTACTTAGTAACTATGCTGCCTTCCTAACGGCATTCCGCCTTATCTTTGATGAGCCCAAACGTGTCTCTTCTGCCTCGGCCACTGTCCTCAGGCTCCGCCAATTGAATCTTTCAGAAGCGCAGTATGTTATTGAATTTCATTTCCTTCTGAGCTAGTTTGGAATAACGATGCACTTGTCGCCGCCTTTTGGCAAGGTCTGTCTGATCAGGTGAAGGATGTACTGGCTTCACACAAACTTCCCTCTACCCTGGACGCGATCATTTCCCTGTGTATCGGGGTGGACCTACGCATCCAGGAGAGGTCCGCCAAGAAAGTTCAGTCTCGTCGATCTTACTTCAGGCTAGCCCCTCGTTTCTAGTGGCCCTCCCGAGGAGCCTATGCAAATCAGACGAGCTCAGCGCCAATGTTGGGACCACGTTTAAACAGTGACCCTGCAGGGTCCCGTCATTGCCTATTTTAACTTTAAAGGCATCAAGGGCGCACTGACGTCACACAGTACTGCCGGAAAGCTGGGCAGCCGGAAGAAGGTCCTGTCAGGCTTCTGCTGCAATCGGAGATGTGCACAGTCGTTTTCAAGTTAAGTAGGTGTCACTCACCGGACCGTGAGTGCCTCTTCCCGGACATTTAGGAACCGTGGCCGTCCGCCATCCTGAGGGTCTGCGCATGCGCAGCCCTTTTCTATACTTCAGTGTATACTCCTTTAACTTAATTGGCAGATCAGGCAACCTCCCTATATTAAGCACCTGTGGTCACCACCACGTTGCCTGATCTTGGAGTCTCATTCCTCATGAGTCTCTGAAGGTGTTCCTGTATTACTCGTGTATTCAGCGCTGCTGATTCCTAGGGTTTCCAAACCACTTCTACTACTGTGGTTCCGTACCACTTCTACCATCAACTGTATCATCATGACTGTTTGCTGATTCCTATCCGCTGCCTCCGTGCACTACAGTCTTCTACACCACTTCAACGTTATTTTATATCTATGTGACTGTTTGCTCATTGCTATCCGCTGCCTCCGTGCACTCCAGCTTTTACCTCACTCACCTGCTTCTCATCAAGTCTGTTTGCTGATTTCTATCCGCTGCCGCCGTGCACTACAGTCTCCTGCTTGCAACTCGCCTGTGTTCAACATCGTGACTGCCAGCTGACTACTATCCGCTGCCTCTGTGCACTACAGTCTCCTGCTTGCAACTCGCCTGTGTTCAACATCGTGACTGCCAGCTGACTACTATCCGCTGCCTCTGTGCACTACAGTCTCCTGCTTGCAACTCGCCTGTGTTCAACATCGTGACTGCCAGCTGACTACTATCCGCTGCCTCTGTGCACTACAGTCTCCTGATTGCAACTCGCCTGTGTTCAACATCGTGACTGCCAGCTGACTACTATCCGCTGCCTCTGTGCACTACAGTCTCCTGCTTGCAACTCGCCTGTGTTCAACATCGTGACTGCCAGCTGATTACTATCCGCTGCCTCCGTGCACTACACTCTCATCTCATCTTTGCTGTGCCTTCCTCGAGACTGCCGCTTTTCATTACCATCTGCTACACTTCGTGATCTACAGCTCCTGCCCTGCGCTGCACTCCTGTTTCCCATCGCTGTTGGTTCCTGTGGTTGCTACTGGTTACCTCCGTGTGCCGCTGAGTCCTGCCGCTGTGGTCAGCGCTATCGTCCATCTCCTGCTGATCCACTCTCCACGCCTTCACGTGTTCCACTGGTCTCTACCCTCCTGTCAGCATTGGATTTGTATCTCTTCTACTACCCTCTGCTGGATCATCTCCATTCTCCTGGGTTTCCTATGAGTCCAGTTCCACGTGTTGCTGACTCCTGTGGATTCGTGTCCCTGTCGGTCTACTCACCTGTGCGCTGCACCTGCTAGACCGCTGCTTCACCTATCCAGGGACTTCCTATCCAGTCGGTCTCCAACCGCTCAGGTACCGCTGCAATCCCATCTGACTGCTACTGCTGAACCACGGTATGCATACTTCTCATTGACTGTGCTGTGTATTGCATATCTTGCTGGACTGTGTTTGGTTCTCTCTGGAGTCTGCTATCCGCTGAGTCTATTGCCATCATTGACTGTGTTATCATTGTGCTGGACTACTTCAAGAGACTTTCTAGATTGCAGACCTGATCAGTCTTTTACATATATATATATCTATATTGTGCATATTACTGTGGATCGTGTATAAGGTGCCTGTGTATATCCTGTGTTGCAGTCTTCCCCCGTGCACCTCCTCACATATATATTCAGTGGTACAACTTGCTGATGTCAGACCACTGATCCCTGTTTCCGGTATCACCTGTTCCATTATCCTCTCACATAGCAGTGGTACAATTTGCTACCGCAGACCACTGACTACCTGGATACCTCCACTTGGATTCCATTCCTTCACTCAGACAGCGGTACAACTTGCTACCCGCAGACCGCTGACTCTCATCACCTCCTTGTTTCTGTTGGACATTCCTCCTCACTATAGCAGTGGTACAACTTGCTATCGCAGACCACTGACTACCTTCACGTGTCCTTGTCCATACAGTTCCTTGTGTATCATTACCTCATTATTACCAGTGTTGCTAGTCATAGACTTTCCTGAGCATCTCATCGGCCATCATTTCATGTTCCGTGATCACCCAGCTACCAGAGTACCCTATTACCATCTACATTGCTCTGGTAAGCCTACCATCTGGTGATCCCTGGGTAAAGACTCCTAGTGCCCGTGACAGTAAGATCAGGCCATGACAGACCCAGATGTGGAACCTACCGCCAAAGAGATGCTGCAACATCTGGTTAGCCGTGTGGAGCAACAGGATGCCCGCCAACAGCTGTTACTTCAGTGTTATCAGTCATTAACCTCCCAAGGAACATCTGGACAGACTGTGACAGCTACTACTGAAGCTCCTGTGCTTTCCTCCGTTTCCCCATTGCCATCCCAGGTGTCTATAGCTTCCACGCTTCACCTGCCTACTCCGTCAAAGTACGATGGAGACCCCGAAACTTGTAGGGGTTTCCTTAACCAATGTTCAGTCCATTTTGAGCTCCAACCTCAAAATTTTTCTACCCATCGTTCCAGAGTGGCCTATCTTATCTCTTTGTTTTCAGGACAAGCCCTGGCTTGGGCCTCCCCTCTGTGGGAGAGGAACGATCCAATATTACAAGATAGTGCCAAATTCATTTCTACATTCCGAAGTGTGTTCGATGAACCAGGTCGTGTGACCTCCGCTGCTTCCAGCATCCTCCGTCTGCGACAAGGATCTCATACTGTAGGCCAGTACGTCATTCAATTTAGGATCTTAGCCTCTGAACTTCAGTGGAACACTGAAGCCCTAGTTGCCGCCTTCTGGCAGGGGCTTTCCGATAAAATTAAAGATGCACTGACTACCCAAGAGCTTCCTTCGTCACTTGAAGATTTGATCTCTCTATGCCATCGTGTTGATATGAGATTTCGTGAAAGAGAGGCTGAGAAAACGACTTCTGCTAAAGCACCTTTTCGCTCTAACCCTCAATTTCGTCCAGTGTCACCCGCTGTGATTCCCATGGAGATTGGACGTTCCAAGTTATCTTCTGAGGAGAGGAAACGAAGAGTCAAGAATAGACTCTGTATCTATTGTGCTGATTCCACTCATGTCCTCAGCTCCTGCCCTAAGAGATCGGGAAATGCCAGGCCCTAACTAGTTCTGGAGAGGTGAAGTTAGGGTCCCTGGAGTCCTCTCCATCGTCTATGAAATCTAAAGTCTGCGCTTTTGATGTGACTATTTCCTTTGCTACCAAGACCTTTGAGTCACAGGCATTGATTGATTCCGGAGCAGCAGGAAATTTTATTTCCAAATCGTTAGTTAATCAATGGTCTCTACCAATGATTACCTTAAAAACTCCCATTACTGTGACGGCTATCGATGGATCACGTCTCATCAACGGTCTCATCACCCAGAGTACGTCTCCAGTAACCCTTCAGATTGGTGCTCTGCATCATGAAGAGATATCGTTTTTAATTCTTCCTGTTACGACAAGTCCGATTGTCCTAGGCCTTCCATGGCTTCAGTGTCACTCTCCCCAGATTGACTGGCGCACCCCTCAAGTCACGTCTTGGGGGCCTGAATGTCACCATCATTGCCTTTCCCAAGTCATCCCTCTCAAGGTACAGCAAGCTTCCATCTCAGCTATTTCACCGGGACTCCCTCCTCAATATGCTTCATTTACCGATGTTTTTGATAAAGCTCAGTCTGAACGTCTTCCTCCTCATCGTTCTTGGGATTGTCCGATTGATCTTCTTCCTGGCAAGACTCCTCCCAGGGGCCGGGTCTATCCACTCTCGTTACCTGAAACTCAAGCTACATCTGAATATATACGGGAGAACCTCCAGCGTGGGTTCATTCGACCTTCCACCTCGCCCGCTGGAGCTGGGTTCTTCTTTGTCAAAAAGAAGGATGGATCATTACGCCCTTGTATAGATTTTCGTGGACTCAATGCCATTACTATCAAGAATCGGTATCCCATTCCGTTGATCACTGAGCTATTTGACCGCATCAAGGGAGCCCGTATTTTTACTAAGTTGGATCTTCGTGGTGCCTACAATTTAATCAGAATCCGTTCCGGTGACGAATGGAAGACGGCGTTTAACACCAGAGACGGGCATTACGAATATCTGGTAATGCCTTTCGGGCTATGTAATGCCCCCGCTGTTTTTCAGGGCTTCATCAATGAGATTTTTCGGGACTTATTATATGTATGTGTCGTCGTCTACCTGGACGACATATTGATTTTTTCACAGGACCTGCCTTCTCACCACCAACATGTGGCAGAAGTCCTCTCCAGGCTACGGAAAAATTCATTGTTCTGTAAATTAGAAAAATGTTCATTCGAATTACCCCAGATTCCATTCTTGGGGTATATTGTTTCCGGAGTTGGTCTGAAGATGGATCCTGACAAAGTAAATGCTGTACTACATTGGCCCCAGCCAACTACTCTTCGTGCCATCCAGCGTTTTTTAGGTTTTGCCAATTACTATAGACGCTTCATTCAAGACTTTTCTTCCATTGCATCTCCTATTGTGGCCCTGACTCGAAAAGGGGCTAATCCTAAGCAATGGTCTACTGAGGCTATTCAAGCCTTTCAAACATTAAAAGAGTCCTTCTCTTCGGCTCCAATCCTTCGTCAGCCTGATGTGACACTCCCCTTTTTTCTAGAAGTAGATGCCTCTAATGTGGGCTTAGGAGCTATTCTCTCCCAACGCTCGGAACAGCAAAAATTCCACCCTTGTGCCTTCTATTCTCGGGGTCTCCTACCCGCAGAGAAGAATTATACCATCGGAGACAAGGAATTACTGGCTATCAAAGCCGCATTAGAGGAATGGAGATACTTGTTGGAGGGAGCTCGCCATCCGGTGACGATCTTCACGGATCATAAGAACTTGTCATATCTCCAGTCTGCCCAATGCTTGAACCCTCGTCAAGCAAGATGGTCTCTTTTCTTTTCCCGTTTTGAATTAATAATTACCTTCAAACCAGCTGCCAAGAACAAAAAAGCTGATGCCTTATCTAGAGCCTTTGTTACGTCCTCTGATATAGAAGAGGTTTCCAACCATACCATTCTAGACCCCAAATGTATCTCACTGGCTGCTTCATCCACCAAAACGCTACCATTTGGGAAGACCCTCGTGCCTCCTACTCTAAGGAGGAAAATCCTTTCGTGGTTCCATGCCTCTCGTTTTTCTGGACACGCCGGTGAACACAAGACTTTTGAGATCCTCTCTCGAAGTTACTGGTGGCCTTCAATGAGGAGAGACGTCAAAGAGTTCATTGCTTCCTGTGAATTATGTTCGCAATTCAAATCCTCCCGCAGAACCCCAGCAGGGTTGCTGCGACCACTACCCATTCCGTCCAAACCATGGACCCATATTAGTATGGATTTCGTTACTGACTTACCACCTAGTAAGAACCATAACACTATTTGGGTGGTAGTGGACAGATTTTCGAAGATGGCTCATTTCATCCCTCTGTCTGGTTTGCCTTCCTCGTCTATCCTGGCTGAACATTTCATTAAAGAGATCTTCCGTATCCATGGATGTCCATCTGAGATTGTGTCTGATAGAGGAGTACAATTCGTGTCCAGATTCTGGCGAGCCCTTTGTAAAACCTTGGGCATACGATTAGCACTCTCATCTTCTTACCATCCACAATCCAATGGACAAACCGAACGTGTCAATCAAGATCTTGAGACTTTTATAAGGATATTTTCATCAGCCAATCAAGACAACTGGGTAGAGTTACTCCCTTGGGCTGAGTTCGCCCATAACAACATGTACCATGAGTCATCATCCAAAACTCCATTCTTTGTGGTCTACGGTCACCATCCGTCTTTTCCGGAATTTCCTGCCCTCCCGCCCACCCAAGTTCCTGCGGTGGAAACGGTTTGTCAGACCTTTAAAAATATCTGGTCTCAGGTCAGAACCTGTTTAAAGAAGACATCTGTCAAATATAAATCTTTCGCAGATAAGAAGAGGCGGGCTATTCCACCACTAAAAATTGGAGATCGTGTCTGGTTATCCACAAAAAATATTCGTTTGAAGGTTCCATCCATGAAATTCGCCCCTCGTTTTATTGGTCCATATAGGATCATTCAAGTTATCAATCCAGTATGTGTGAAACTCCTTCTTCCTAAGAGTCTTCGGATTTCTAATGCCTTCCATGTATCTTTGCTCAAACCTCTTATTATCAACCGTTTTTCAACTCCTCCCTCAGCTCCGCAGCCAGTTCAAGTTCATCAGGAGGAGGATTTTGAGATTACCGAGGTACTAGATGCAAAAATTTCGCGAGGAGTCCTCCACTTCCTCGTTCATTGGAAGGGCTTTGGTCCTGAGGAGCGCTCTTGGATCAAAGCTGAAGATCTTAATGCTCCTGCCCTTTTGAAGAAGTTTTACTCCAAAAATCCGGACAAGCCCGGTTCCAGGCGTTCTGTGCCCACCTTTAAAAGGGGGGGTACTGTCACTCACCGGACCGTGAGTGCCTCTTCCCGGACATTTAGGAACCGTGGCCGTCCGCCATCCTGAGGGTCTGCGCATGCGCAGCCCTTTTCTATACTTCAGTGTATACTCCTTTAACTTAATTGGCAGATCAGGCAACCTCCCTATATTAAGCACCTGTGGTCACCACCACGTTGCCTGATCTTGGAGTCTCATTCCTCATGAGTCTCTGAAGGTGTTCCTGTATTACTCGTGTATTCAGCGCTGCTGATTCCTGTGGTTTCCAAACCACTTCTACTACTGTGGTTCCGTACCACTTCTACCATCAACTGTATCATCATGACTGTTTGCTGATTCCTATCCGCTGCCTCCGTGCACTACAGTCTTCTACACCACTTCAACGTTATTTTATATCTATGTGACTGTTTGCTCATTGCTATCCGCTGCCTCCGTGCACTCCAGCTTTTACCTCACTCACCTGCTTCTCATCAAGTCTGTTTGCTGATTTCTATCCGCTGCCGCCGTGCACTACAGTCTCCTGCTTGCAACTCGCCTGTGTTCAACATCGTGACTGCCAGCTGACTACTATCCGCTGCCTCTGTGCACTACAGTCTCCTGCTTGCAACTCGCCTGTGTTCAACATCGTGACTGCCAGCTGACTACTATCCGCTGCCTCTGTGCACTACAGTCTCCTGCTTGCAACTCGCCTGTGTTCAACATCGTGACTGCCAGCTGACTACTATCCGCTGCCTCTGTGCACTACAGTCTCCTGATTGCAACTCGCCTGTGTTCAACATCGTGACTGCCAGCTGACTACTATCCGCTGCCTCTGTGCACTACAGTCTCCTGCTTGCAACTCGCCTGTGTTCAACATCGTGACTGCCAGCTGATTACTATCCGCTGCCTCCGTGCACTACACTCTCATCTCATCTTTGCTGTGCCTTCCTCGAGACTGCCGCTTTTCATTACCATCTGCTACACTTCGTGATCTACAGCTCCTGCCCTGCGCTGCACTCCTGTTTCCCATCGCTGTTGGTTCCTGTGGTTGCTACTGGTTACCTCCGTGTGCCGCTGAGTCCTGCCGCTGTGGTCAGCGCTATCGTCCATCTCCTGCTGATCCACTCTCCACGCCTTCACGTGTTCCACTGGTCTCTACCCTCCTGTCAGCATTGGATTTGTATCTCTTCTACTACCCTCTGCTGGATCATCTCCATTCTCCTGGGTTTCCTATGAGTCCAGTTCCACGTGTTGCTGACTCCTGTGGATTCGTGTCCCTGTCGGTCTACTCACCTGTGCGCTGCACCTGCTAGACCGCTGCTTCACCTATCCAGGGACTTCCTATCCAGTCGGTCTCCAACCGCTCAGGTACCGCTGCAATCCCATCTGACTGCTACTGCTGAACCACGGTATGCATACTTCTCATTGACTGTGCTGTGTATTGCATATCTTGCTGGACTGTGTTTGGTTCTCTCTGGAGTCTGCTATCCGCTGAGTCTATTGCCATCATTGACTGTGTTATCATTGTGCTGGACTACTTCAAGAGACTTTCTAGATTGCAGACCTGATCAGTCTTTTACATATATATATATCTATATTGTGCATATTACTGTGGATCGTGTATAAGGTGCCTGTGTATATCCTGTGTTGCAGTCTTCCCCCGTGCACCTCCTCACATATATATTCAGTGGTACAACTTGCTGATGTCAGACCACTGATCCCTGTTTCCGGTATCACCTGTTCCATTATCCTCTCACATAGCAGTGGTACAATTTGCTACCGCAGACCACTGACTACCTGGATACCTCCACTTGGATTCCATTCCTTCACTCAGACAGCGGTACAACTTGCTACCCGCAGACCGCTGACTCTCATCACCTCCTTGTTTCTGTTGGACATTCCTCCTCACTATAGCAGTGGTACAACTTGCTATCGCAGACCACTGACTACCTTCACGTGTCCTTGTCCATACAGTTCCTTGTGTATCATTACCTCATTATTACCAGTGTTGCTAGTCATAGACTTTCCTGAGCATCTCATCGGCCATCATTTCATGTTCCGTGATCACCCAGCTACCAGAGTACCCTATTACCATCTACATTGCTCTGGTAAGCCTACCATCTGGTGATCCCTGGGTAAAGACTCCTAGTGCCCGTGACAGTAGGTTAATATACCTGTCGTTTTTTCATTCAATCGTGTTTTTCTTGTAGGTCTCATGTGTGTTGGTGTTATCATCATCGGGTAAGCGATGACCACCGCTCTATTCTTTTTTTTTTTTAAACAAGTGTTTATTAACGGTCAAAAAAAAAGAATTAACAGTGCAAAAGGATACATGCTATATCAAACAAAATATATTCAGTACATTGGATAGTGAAGTAGAAGTCTCTGTGCTTCAGAGATAAAACAGCACAGATTCAATGAAATAAAGACCGTCATTTTTATATTTAAAAGAGAAGAAAGAAAAGAAAAGGAGAAGGAAGAGAAAGAGGAAGATAAAAGAAAAGATGAGAGGTGGAGGAGTAGAAGGGGAGGTGCATGGGAAAACCCTCTTGAGTCAGAGGCAATAAGTTGGGAGGGGAAAGGGTTATGTAAGGGCAGGGGGTATAATTAGGTAAAGGGGGAGCGGTATTGGAAGTGAGACATCCAGGGGTCCCAGACCTTGTTAAAAGATTTGGCTGTGTTTCGTATAATGCTAGTCATGTATTCCATTTTATACGTATGCCAAATCCTATTAGTTACAGCGAAGAATGAAGGGCGGGCAGCCTGCCTCCAATCTATGGCGATTTGACATGTTGCCGCTGAAATAATGTGACGGACAAGTTTATTTTGGTGTCTAGTGGCCGTGGGGAACCCGAGGGGTAGAATGAAAAATTTAGGGTCGAAGGGTAAGGGGGTTTGAATTAACATTTCTATCAGAGCTTTAATTTCGCGCCAGAAGGGAATCAGTTTCGGGCAGTCCCACCATATATGTAAGAAAGAGCCAGCGCCAGAGCATAGACGCCAACATCTGTCAGAGGAATCAGGCAGTATCTTTTGTAGTCGAGTAGGGACATAGTACCACCGGTAGAGAAGTTTGTAAACATTTTCCTTTATTCGGACGCAGATTGAGCTGGAGGCCACATTGTCCCGAATTTCCGACCACTCCTCATCATCAAGAGAAGAGCCCAGGTCATGTTCCCATGACATCTCATGAGGGTCTCGAGGAGGAGTAGAGGGAGCAATTAGTTCAGAATAGATATTCGAAATAAGACCCGACGTTGATGCCTGGCGCAGACACAATGTTTCAATTGTTGTGAGATGTCGAGAAATAAGGCGTAGTTTGGAGAGGGAGTGAAAGTTGCGAATTTGCAGGAATTGATAAAATATCCGTGTGGGCAGGCCAATTTTAGTTTGAATGTCCGTAAATTGGGGGAATGTTGTATCGCGGGTTATGTCATTTAGAAAACGTATCCCTCGGGAATGCCACGGAAGGAATGCGGAATGGTGTAGACCAGGAGGGAAATAAGGGTTATTAAAAAGGGGGATAATTGGTGATGGATGCGGAGAGAGACCATAGAGCCTGATGGATGAGTCCCATATAGCCAGAGAGTGGGAAATTATGGGATGAGACAAAGCTTTTTTGGGACGACGCGCCCTTGGAATCCACAGAAGGGAGGCAGGAGTAAGCATTCCCAGACTTTCCGCCTCTAGTGTCACCCAGACCCTAGCAAGAACAGGACCATTCCATAGGACACATTGAGCGATTTGGGCCGATAAGTAGTATTTTTAAAAATTAGGTATGCCTAGACCACCACCCCGCGAGGATCTCTGTAGCGCCCCGAGTCGTACTCGTGGGCGTCTACCTGCCCAAATAAATTTAGAAGACTCAAATTGGAGGAATTTAAATACATAGGGGGGAATTCGGATAGGTAATGTTTGAAAAAGGTATAATAGTCTGGGGAGAATATTCATTTTAACAGAGTTTATACAACCTATCCAGGAGATAAATTGGAGGGACCAGGTGTTGAAATCTTTCTTAATTTGGGAAAGGGTATGGGGGAAATTGGCTTGGAATAGATGGGAGAGAGTTTTGGTAAGGAAGACCCCCAAGTATTTTATTTTATGGCGATGCCAAGTGAAAGGGAATGTTTGATCTAGGATTGCTTTATCTGTTTTAGAGATATAGAAATCCAAAGTTTCAGTTTTGGCAGGGTTAATTTTATAGCCTGAGAAGTGCCCATAAGTATCTAATTCCGAAAGGAGGGGGGGGAGAGAGGTAATGGGGTTGGACATGCTAATGAGGACATCATCTGCATACAAAGCAATTTTGCTTTCCGTAGAACCGACCTTTATACCGGAAATGGATTGGTTGCAACAAATTCTGGCTGCTCATGGTTCGATTATAAGGGCGAAGATCAATGGGGAGAGGGGGCAACCCTGGTGAGTGCCATTAGAAATTGTAAATGGTTTGGAGGTTAGGCCATTGACCGAAACCGTAGCAGAAGGGTTTCGGTAGAGAGCCAAAATACCAGCTAGAAACCTACCACAAAAGCCGATGGATTCGAGAACCCCCCTCATAAATGTCCAAGAGATACGGTCAAACGCCTTTTCCGCATCCAAGGCTATCATGAGGGAGGGCAATTTTCCATTATGTATAGAGTGGATCAAATTGATGGATCTTCTAGTGTTGTCGGGGGCCTGTCTCCCTGAGATGAAGCCCGTTTGGTCTGGGTGAACCAGTTTGGGGAGCAGGGGGTTAAGCCTGGTAGCCAAGATTTTAGCGTAAAGCTTGAGATCTACGTTTAGGAGGGAGATCGGTCTATAGCCCGCACAGTGGAGAAGGTCTTTCCCAGGTTTAGGAATTACTGCAATATTGGCAAGCGTGGTAGCAGAGTCAAAAGGAGGCCCCCTCCAGAATTTGGTTGTAAAAGGATGTTAGATAGGGAACAAGGTCTGCGGCAAACTTTTTATAATACTGTGCTGAAAAGCCATCGGGACCGGGAGCAGAGGCGGGTTTAAGGGATTTTATAGCTAATTTTACTTCATCTGCAGTGATGTCCTCATTTAAGCAAGCGAGCTGGGATTGAGAGAGGTGTGGAAGAGGGGTATTAGCTAGGTACGACTCCAGAGAATCCGATAGGAGATCCCCCCGGGGTGGGGAGCCAGGAAGGTTATAAAGGGAAGCGTAAAAGTCTCTAAATTCCTTAACAATTTGTAGAGGGTCATATGTTACTGAATTAGTGGAATTCTTAAGGAGTTTGTCAATAGCTCCTCGGACACGCCTCTGGCGGAGCTTCCGAGCTAACAATGAATCCGCCTTGTCTGCCTTATCATAGAAGCGTTGCTGAAGTTTCTGTAATATGGATGCTGCCCGTCGAGACAGAAGGGAATTAAGCTGGCCCTTTAAAAAGTTAATTTGTGTTAATAGAGATGGATCAGGGATCAGCTTATGCTGAGTCAGAAGAGTGGAGATCCGTTGCTCTAATGAGATTTCTAGAGCGGCTTTACGCTTTACCTGCGAGGCAACACTTATGAGTCGCCCGCGAATGGTAGCTTTGTGAGCTTCCCATATTACGCCAGGCGCCAATTCCTGAGTGGTGTTCTCTTGAAAGTAATCAGATATAGCTGATTTAATGTCCATAAAGGAGGAAGTGTTTAAAAGCAGGGAGTCCTCTAGGCGCCATCTAAAGGGGCGTGGATAATGGTGGAGGAGGTCGAGAAGAATGTATACCCCCGCATGGTCGGACCATGAGAATGGGACAATACCCGCTTGAGTAGTTAGGGGTATCAGAGATTGGGAGACATGGATCATGTCAATGCGGGAGTATATCTGATGGGGAGCTGAGAAATGTGTATAGTCTCTCGCAGTGGAATTTTTAAGGCGCCAGGTGTCATGCAGGGAGTGTTGTAATAGCAAGGCAGACAAGGTGGAGGAGCCCTTGGAAGAGGATGTGGGGAGTCCGCGAGGGGGGATGGAGGGCCTATCAAGGAGAGGGTCCAAAACAACATTAAAGTCACCTCCTAGTACAATGTGACCCTGGGCCAATCGCTCAATGTGTCGAAATAAGATTTGGAAGAACTAAGCTTGATCCTGGTTAGGGGCATAGGTAACGACTAATGTGGTTGGGTAGGAGCGGCGCATGCTCATTACTAATAGAAAGCGACACTTCGGGTCGGAGTATGTGGAGGAAAGCTGAAATGGAACCTTATTGTAAATGAGAATCGCAACCCCCCCGTTTTTTACAGTTAGCTGAGGCAAAAAAAGTCTGGGAAAATTGCTTACCCTGGACTCTTGTGTGTGAACCTGTAAGGTGAGTCTCCTGGAGGAAGACTATGTCTGCTTTTTCTCTTCTGCAGGCTCCAAGGACTATTGTGCGTTTGCGGGGGGAGTTAAGACCATTGACGTTAATGGAGAGAATTTTCAGGGTCATGGAGGCCAAAGTGATGCATTCGTCGCTAAATGACTCATCTGGGAGCTGTAAAAGTAAGAGGGGTAGGACCAGGGAGCTTTAAATGGGGGGGAGGGTGAAAGGGGGAGAGGGAAAGGGGAGGAGAGAGAAGAGACAGCCAATAGAAGAGAAAGGAGAGAGAGAAGAGGAAAAATAAAAGAGTAGCCCAATTGGGCAAAAACCCTTTAACGGAGGGATCCAGACGTATTGTTAGTAAACATCGTATAGCTAAACAAAAGTCGTATAGGGAGCGTGGGGGGTGGTGTGGATACATCTAATCAGGTTTGCCATTTGAGTCGATGGCTCTGTCTAATACTGGATACGGCCAATGGAAAGGAATTCACATCCACAGGTTATCCAGATGCATAGATAAGTTGTGCAGCAGGGGAGGAGGCGGGGATAAGAAGGGGGGGGGGAGGGAACAAGGGGAGGAAAGGGAAATAAGAAAATAGAGGAGGGGAAGGTGATGTGAGCAAAGACATATTATACATTAATACAGTACAATGGTACAAAACGAGAGAACTATTGTTTCAGGTAAGTGGAGAGTACCCTAAAATATAAGAACGTAATAACAACAACAATTGTAACATCTAAACGAGAACAGAAGATTCTAAACTGAAGACTATGAGATGTTTGGAGTAAAGACATCCAACTAAAGTTATAGGCAAAAGAGGTATATTTAAGACGGTGTCCGAATTGAGGTGCAAAAGGAAAATACAATATAAAATGTAAAAATGTCTATATTGGGCAGATTGCAGATAGAAGAGTAAGTTCTGCGAGGTGAAACCTTCTGCTATAGGTACCTCCGGACCAATGAGTATGGAAAACAATAAAATAGATATACTAGTACATCTAGACATTTCAGGTTGGAGAGTCATCTCGAGCTCGACGTCTAGGAACCTTAGACCACGCTGGAGGTGGAGATCGGTCTTGCC